>NC_062189.1:14980046-15002546 GCF_912470025.1 Vespa velutina
GCTTGTTACATCTCTCGGGACTTGATCCCAGTGATATAATGTGAGAATCGAAATACGTCATCTGTCTTGTAGTAGAAATATACTACTTTTCTAATGTCAAGTGTCACCTTAATATTCATACCAATGTTAAATCGTTTAATATTTTATGGTTAGAGTCAAAAAGTAAAACCATATTAAGATATATTCTTTTTACTTGTTTTTTTGTAATACGATAAAATAGCTCGTATGTACGTTATTCGTGTTGTTGTTGTCACGGTGGTAGATCAACAGCGTTAAAGTAGCATAGTTTGCGTGGTTGATCATCGAAACCGAGTGCAGCTGTCGGAAACCTAAAGGATGTTAGAAACCGTGCGGCTTCATAAGGGTAAAGAGATCTTGGCATGCATCATAGAACAGGTGTGGAAACCTTCGTATCCTCTCTCTCTCTCTCTCTTTCTCTCTTTAGTATATTACTACTCGCCGATATTTTTTTACGTCATTCTAGATTCATTTATTATCGAAAAATTTGTTAGTAAAATGGGGAAGCGAGTATCGAGAAGAAGAAAAAAAAAGAGTAAATAAGAAAGAGAAAATTGTATCATAGCGTTATAAATGAAACGTGCAATGATTCGATAAAGGAGGATTAATAGCAGACAGAAATAAATCCGACGTACAAACGGATCGAATCTCAGCCGGAGATAGATCTTGATTTGGGTACCTTCTTGACATTTACGATTTGATCGGCTTTAACCATAAATAAATTTCACTCTAACGATCCTCGATTCTTTAACGATAAAAAATAAAATCTATTAAATACGAAAAATAGTAATTTTTCTTATATTTTTACTACGTTTTTTTTAAAGACATTTCTACTTACATATATATATATATATGATTTTTTTTTTTGTTAGACATTTCTAATATCTAAAATTACAAGTTGGACATTGGGAAAAAAATAGAAAAAAAAAAAAAAAAAATCCTATGTACAGCAAGAAGTACAGTAGGACTATACGTGACATTCGATGGCTTCCATACGATGAAGAAAGAGAAGAAAGAGGAGAAAGAAGGCCTCCGTTTCAAAGCGTACACTCCTGCTTCGAGCTATCCCAAAATCCCTTGGGAAATCAAGGAAACACAGGACTTGGTCGTATTGGTGTATGTATCCACGAAGAGGCGTAGACCGGATCTCACGCGTGTAAACGAAGAATCGTTTCCGATGTGTTCAAGCTCGAGCAAAAACGTTCAGTTTTCTAAGGGTTCACGGCGATAGAGTTTTTATTGTTGCTGTACCAAGTAAAGACAAAGAATATGCTATTTAAGTTCTTCTTGGTGCTATCAAATATGAAAGAAAATGTATGATAATCCGTGCCTATTTGAGTTTATACAATTTTCATTCGTATCTTATATTTCATTAAATGCTATTGTTAAATCGATAAAAAAGAAAAAAAAAAACAAAAAAGAACAAGACAAAAAGAAAAAAAAAAAACGTAGATATATACTTAGGTAAATTTTAGCTCTAAATATAACGTGAAATGGATATTAGAACGGTATCGATGTATTTCCTTTTGAAATCGTAGTAATTGAGAAATCTTTTTAAAAAATTGGGAAGGTAGACGGACGAACGTATACGTATGTTATAGCATATTTGCAAAGCCGATGTAGCTACATACATACATAGAGAAAAAAAAAAAAGAGAAAAAGAGACGTAGCGAATGTACAAACGTTCTATTTGCACGTTCATCCATCGATTCGTCCTAAAAGCACGTACCGATAGGTTCCCATCGTATTGATACAATCTATTAACATAGGATATTTATTCACTATATGACCTCGAACGGAAGAAATTATTTCAGTGATTATGATTAGATCATTTGTATTATTCGAATGACCGATAGTTAGTGTACTTAAATTATATAAAAAAATTAAAGAGATTCGCTTTTTACTTCAGATATAATACATACATACGCATATATTGTGCATATGTACATACGTGCTTGCAACCTGTTAGGATGAGCTTTGTGAATTATCGTACGTAGAGGATCAATGGAAACAATTATCTGGTCACGTGTCCTAGCAGCATGTAGTCCTAGATACAAAGCAGGTTCTTTCGTCCTTCGTCGAAGGATTCGACGTTGATGAATGTTACGCACGTGACGGCTGTCGAATCGTACGTCGAACCACAAACTTTTTTGAAAAATTACTTTCCCTTCGAGTGACCGCCCTTTTCGAGTTCGTACGACGTACCTATCACTTTTCTTACTCATTTTACATACTCTAATGTAAAGGGTAAAATACGAGTCGAATGTTATGCGGCTTCCTTTAAAAGTATTTAACTGAAATATAATAAGGGAAATTTAATTTCGACGATCGTAAAATTTGAAGATCCTTTATACATATTTTAGATCCATCAAGAAGCCTTTAATTGCAAGAGTTTGTTCGTATAAAAAGAAAAGAAAAAAAAAAAAAAAAGGGAGAAGAAAACAAAGAATAATTCGTTATTCTTCTCGTTTTAAAAACTTGAGGAAAGTTTATTTCTCCGTTTTAACCACGTTTCTCCTTCATGCGCCGATTTTCATCCTAATTATTGTTACCAACGATAAGTCGTAATAATTAAGAGGGACGCAAGTTTTCTCGAGGGTCGACGTAGCCAAATAAAATCCAGATCACTCCCTTTTGTCCCGAGGGATCTCCGATCCCACGATCCCGGAGTGAGAGACAAGGACAGATTCTCTGAAACACCAAGATATCCACAGATATCTCCAGTCGATAATCGAATTTTGTTTGGTACTCAGGGTAGATCGTTATCGTTGATACCCGTGGAAATTGAAAATTATTTTATTTTCTTCATTGATATTGATCTTAGACTTTCACGTTCGTCAATCGTACGAGTATTAATGTTTTTCAAAATCAATGTTAGCTTCGAAGTAACAAGATTTCGTCCAATTGACGTGAGAGAGCTTATGATAGTACAAGTTTGTCATGTACACGTCTATATGTGTGTGTAGGTATATATCCATCGTTTGGCAGGTCAGGTAATCAGGCGTAATGCTTTCATGTTTCGAGCATGCTCTCTATCTGCAACACGCATGATAGGCAACGTTAATAATGTCCCACGAGAGTTTAATCTCCAAATCCGAAACGTGCGTGCACGGTATTTACGCGTTTCTCCCTTTATTAGTGGACGTTAAAGCGGGTCGCTTAAAAATAAGGTACAAAAAAAAAAAAAAACAGAAGAAAAAAAATTTATGGATCTCTCCAGAAATGTAACGTTTAAAGTAACGCTAACCTTAACGGATAAATCAAATATGTCAATTATTTATCAACAGTACCATTTGTATTGTATTTATAAGTATTTATATGGAAAATAAAAAGAAAGAAGTATGACATTTTATATTTTTCATTTTACCCTTTTCACTTTTCATTTTATACTTTTTATTTTTCATTTCTCTTTTTTTATTTCCTTTTTTATCATCGTCCAAATTAATTATCTCGAGTTTTTTTTTTTCGAGCGAAACGTATTATTATGGCGTTACCAAATTCTGCGGATATCAAAAAGGTTCCGTCGTTGAAAACTGCCTTCCCTCGTATATCTATCGCACGCCCCCCTCCCCCTCACCCTTCTAACAACACACGTACATTTTTCATTCGCGAAGGAGGAACATCCCGCAGTAGAAATCCCTATTCGGCTGCCTATTCTAGCGAGCGTAACCTACAAAAGTCAAAGGCGCCTCTCCCGTCTCCCATGCTGATCCTCCTAGATTTTAATCAAGGGCTGCGTGTACCTATTAGGGACAGCTATTGTGCGTGGGTGTATTGTGAATACTACCGGAGCAACGTTCCTTCCCCTTAACGTCATAACACTTCGACGATAAACAGCACCGGGGTGAGTGGTTTCTGACTTTACTCCTGACTATCTACGTCACTTGTCGCGTCCGATTATTATTTTCAAATTGATACGAAAAGAAAAATTACATCTTAAATTGTTTTCGTTGTCCTTGACAATTCGTCGACAACGATTTTGCATATAATTTTAATACATTGAAAATTTGATTTTCTTTTTTTTTTCAAAGATTATTTTGCCGATTGATAAATCAATAAATATGTATGTGTATGTATACCTCAATTATTTTCCAATAAATAATATATTCCTTATCTTACATATCGTTTTAATTTTGTTATGGAAGAAAGGGTTCGGACGAAACAAAAATAAGTTACGATTAAGATCTAAGATATAATCGACGATCGGATGCGTAACTAGCTCGTTAAAAATTCTGACGAGTATCTATTTATCTCCGACTTGGAAGAATTATCGTTCAACTTTCTCCGCGTGTGTTAAAGGCTATAGCTGGGAGGTCGGTACTATCTTCGAAATCGCGCATCTGCCGCGTATTTTGGTGAATCACTCCGTTCTTCGTAAGGCTATGGGTCTGCTCTATATTATGGCTTCTATAGAGTCCACGGGTGTTCCGGGATATTGCGCTCCCGTTATAAACTTCGAAGTACTTCATGGTCAGCTGCGGAGGTGGTTGGGTCACTGGTGAAACCATAAGGCCCGCAATTATGGCTTTTATGTTACCCTGATGATGATATGTTAGGACAGTCTTGATAATTAACAGGATGACTTTCAACTGTAGTATTAATTTTACTTCAAGTAAATCTTTTTCATTGTGATTTCTCTAATAACGATTAAAAAGTGATTTGAATAATGAGTTTTAATGTAATAATGATAAAAGATAAACGTAATTTTAATATAAATTGTACTTTTCAAAAGAAAACGCAAAAAAAAAATTATTTTTCATTTTTCCACGTTATCTCTCGTTCGTCTTATGATTGTTTACTCAGAGTTCAAACCGCGCAGCGCATCGTTGAAAATCGAAGAGAAACGTTGCCACCCCCTTGAGAGTCGCGATATGTATTTTCAAAAGCGCTCGAACTCACCCTTCCTTCGAAAGTTTGGTTTGCGTTCGGTGCCTTTTCATTGAGGGCTGCTTACTGTTTGATCTTATTATTTCACTCGTCCGAATTTAAACACTTCATGCCGATCTTGTTTGTCTACCTTTGGCCACAAGTCCATATGACAAATAATCGAATCAACGAAGTAATGAAGATACGTTGGGGGTTATCCTAACGGGCTAAACATTTTCTCGATAATGAATCACTCTCTCGATAAATTGGACTATATCATAAAAAAAAAAAAAAAAAAAAATAAAATAAAGAAAATGCTTTAAAATTAGATGATCATGATTCGGGTTATAAATTATAATGAACGGATTACATTATCGTGATTTTTTTCTTTTTTTTTTTTTTCTTTCTTTTTCTTTCTATGGTCATCAACATCGAAATTCTTCCATAATAAAAAGAAATTCTTCTAAGCAATCCCTTTCTACTAGTAGCTAAGAAAAAAGTAAATCGTTTCGTCAACCGCATTACCGGACTCGGTCGTATGAGCCAAAGCAAACATTGACATGTTCAATCATTTCAATCCCTCTCGCCGACCAGTCATCCTGCATAGTCCTTATACATACCCTAAAAGAAAGAGAAAGAGAAAGGGAGAAAGAGAGAGAGAGAGAGAGAGAGAGAGAAAGAGAGAGAAAGGGGAAAAGGACGAAGAAAACGTAGAGAAAGAGAGAGAAAGAAAGAAAGACGGGAGAAACGTCGGCCATCTGGCCCTTTAAAAGGGGGGCTCTGGCACTAAGGGGTAGAAATTGAAATGAAAGCGGGACCCTACTCGAAACCATGCACATCCTTGCTACGGTTATCAATGAGGGTTATTAGGGGACGATATGTTTTCCTTTTCCACAGATTTCCGCGCGACAACTATAGCTTTTAGCGACAAGTCAAGATGATGACAGATCAGCGAATTCTTTCGACAAGTCAAGTTCGATGACTTTTCGAAATCATCGATATTACTAATAATAGAGAATAGAATCAAACCGACCCTAAGAATAACTATCTGTATCATTAATATACCTTTGACAAATTTAACGAATAAATCATAGAAATATTATTATTGTTATAATAATAATAATTATTATTATTATTATTACTATTATTATTATGTTTATATTAGACATTGAATATATAAAAAAAGAAATATATGTTTTACACGAGATATTCTTAAAAATGATGAGGACGCATCAAAGAGTACTTGACATTATCGGATAGAAAAGAGGTCACGTGTCAGCTCGTGTCCACCGGATGTCACGGTTTTGTCGCTTTAGTCGCCTTTTCTATGGGCCATTCATCCTACGATGGAAACACGGGCGTCTCCTTTTCCGCCCAAATTAATGGCTATGTCGTTCGTAACGCGGTACAAACTTGCACCATGAACTTTTATATCTCGTTTGTCAGAGAAAAATAAATAAAGAAAGAAAAGAAGAATTTTATAATGGATAACAATTTTTTCAAACTATCGAAAGATTCGATTCGACGTATTTAAATTTGAAGTTTCTTCAAGAGTGCGAATTTTGAAATATAAATGCTATCTCTCTCTCTCCCTCTTTCTCTCTCTTATTCTCTCTTTTTTATATCGAAAATCCTTTGAAGTACATATCGTGTTGTATCTAGTAGGTATAGAAAAAGAGAATAGAGAGATAGAGGAACGAATCGGTAGGAAACTATCGACTCTGTTCCCATATGCTCTCGAGGACATCCACTTGGTGTCACGCTCGCCAGTTGGTCCCAGCGTATACAATGTGCCATTATTGCATACAAGTAAAAGTTACGTCTCTCGAGTTGTTTATTGACCGATACCGAGTGTAGTACCACTTTGATACTTCTTTCGACGATGCGGGCAATTTCTTCTACCCATAGTTAAAACATAAAAGTAAGATCGTATCGATGTACTTCGTTTTTCATTTATTTATTTATTTTTTTTTCTTTTTCTTTTTTTTTTTTTTCTTTTTTAAGTGATAATAAATTAACATGATATTAATAATGTTACGAATAAAAGTATATAAGAATCGATTATATTACACGATATGAAAATAATTATAACAATATTATTATCGATAAAAATTGATAATATTTTAAACGTACATATGTACAAATATCGACGTTGAATTGAAACGTAATAAGAACGTACGACGATTGTCACAGTTTCCAATAACAAAGTGAGATCATTTCCTTCATCTCGAAGAAGAATCGTATCGGCCATATTCATGGCCACACATGGTGCCAGAAACGTCGGAGCACCAGTTGTTCTGGCACGCTCCATACACGTGCAGGACACGTGGACGGCTTGATGAGTGGATTGTTCATTCCTACGTTTTCGCGAATATCCTCTGTGCCAAGTTTAAAAATCGTAAAAGGCAGCTGCTACTGTATAATCGATCGATGATTGATAAATATAACAAATTAAATATAACTTTTACCATCAAGTATTAATATGAAATTCTTTGAAAATTTTTCTAATATTTTCATATATTCGATGATTCTATTCTCTTCTTTGATCAAACGAAGTTTTTCAAGGGATACCTATCGAATATCGAGATATGGAAATTATTAATAAGTATGGAAAGAATGATAGAAAAATTGTCTTCATTGTTAGTTCGTGCTTCGTTCGTGTCTCGTCGAGGAATCGATAATACCAGCTGCTGTCCGCAACTCCATTAAGATAATTGTCGGCTGCTCTCTATCTCTCTTTCCTCTTCACCGTTCAACTCGCCCTTCCCTCTTTCCTTTTCTTTGTCTTCACGCGAGTACCATCGAATTTACGTAGATACATACGAAAGAAAAAGAGAGAGTAAGAGACAGAGACGGGAAGAGAAAGAAAGAAAGAGAGAAAAAGAGAGAGAGAGAGAGAGAGAGAGAGAGAGAGACCAATATGAGTAAAAAGCATTGAGATATCGAACGAAGAAAAATATTTTCCTGCTTTCGAGCTTTCAGAGGTCTTGGCACGAGGTATGCTGACGACGCATCGCTTTATGTGGTTTCCCAAGCAATGGTGGTCACGTTTCTAACCCAAATACATACGTTAGCGTATTCGTACAAACTCTCTTGATTTACATTTCGATCGGTGTTATTTGACTCTAACGAAAAGGGACTTCCTAGTTTGAGAATATAAGAGAAAGAAAGAGAGAGAGCGAAAGTGAGAGTAAGAGTGAGAGAGAGAGAGAGAGAGAGAGAGAGAGAAAAAGTCGAATGCTATATTTTGTTTCTTCGTCGTTCAACACATAAAAGAGAGTTTCATAGAATCTGTTATCTTTTTCTCCAAAATCTCTCAGTCAAAGAGTATATAAATTTTTCAAGCTTCAAATACATCTACGTGACATCAAAGCACATCAGGTAAAAAAAAGTAAAATTGTTCATTTTTACGCCGTTGGCCACGTATCATAGTTTTGATCTATTTGTTTTGAAAGCGTACCTATTTCTATGAAAAATAAAAATAAAAAAGAAAAAGATAAAAGAACTTTCATTTTTATTTTTTAAAGTTTCAATACAAATGTTATATAATTTAGAAACAAATTAATATATAAACATCGTTTTCTCATTATTTCTATATTTTATAAGTTGACTTTCACATCTAGAGAAGATTTTTAGAAATACGTAGAATGATCATGGTCACGGTTTTACGGTTTTATCGACGTTCATTGTAAGCGAACGAGAACGATTTTGTACGACAATACTCGTCATACCACACCTACGCACGGACAACAACGAATGCTTCGAGAGAAAACGTATGTCCGTGGGCATCCATTGTCAATTACGCGGAAAAATTTTGCTCTCGTTTAACATCGGAGAATCCTACGACCCAGTTCTCATATCCTTCATATTCACGTGTTTCTTCAATCGAAATATTCACATCAAAAAACGTGTAAGTGAACATTCGTTTCCTCGTAAATCTCTTAGAGGATGCTTATGTTATCGTTTATGTCGACAGTATCTCTATCTCGTAGTTCATGTTGGGTCCTCCATTTCCAATAAAATACACACTTACGTAACATTTCCAAATCGATTTATATTGATTTATATTGTGTGTGTGTGTGTGTGTGTGTGTTTGTGTGTATGTATCTAATTTAATTTTTTTTTTCTAAACAAATATTCTACGTACAAAATGATATTATTATAATTTCTACGTAATTTCAGATATAATAGAATTAAATCAATGGTAGAATGAAACATTGACATTTTAGGATTTATTGGATCATGTAAGATTAGAAGAGGAGTAAGATTAGAAGAGGAGATTAAAGAATTAGAGAAGTATGAAGAAATCACGAGTGAAAAGTAATCACAGCCCCGTGATAATAGATCATCAAACTCGTTCTATTGACGTTAGGATACAATTGCAGAATACACAACGAAGTCGAAACCTTTTCTATTATTTTCTTTCTTTCTCTCTCTCTCTCTCTCTCTCTCTGTCTATTTTTCGACTACCCTCGTGGTTTTGTAACTATAGGTACATAAACACGTCCTAAGAGCGTAGTTTAGTTCCCATCAAGAGCCACTTAATCTCCGATCGTGTAAACTCGGCCCACAATGGAAGGGAAACACGCGTGTCCCGACGTAAGCCATTATATTCCGCGGCGCATGTGATTATGTTCGGCAAACATAGGAAGGAAGAAAGAAAAAGAGAGAGAGAGAGAGAGAGAGAGAGAGAGAGAGAGAGAGTGAGAGAGAATGTATGTTTCAGAGCAGAAGGAGTCACGTGACCGGCTGAGAAGTGAGCAGCGCAAAACGGGTGTATATTCTATGTCTAACCGCACGCGGTCACTCGACGGAAACGCACCCTCCTCCAAATACGAGCCCAACGAAAAATCAAGCCGCAAAATGATCCCGTACGCGCGTTACGCCTCCAAGGAAAAGAACCCTATGGACGAGGCCTATGTTGTCGCGCGTTCCCACGTACAAGAGTAGATCCAAAGCGCGAAAGCAACCCCCCAGAAGAGCACCCCCCCGTATACGTTTGCCACCCCCTTCTTTTCCACGTCCATCCACCTTCGTTGGTGTGTCCTTGGAACTTTTAGTTTCGGATTACCGATAGCTCAACGTACAGACTTTTGTTTGAATTTCCATCGAATTCCCACTTCGACCCACCCTTTTGTAATACTTTTTTTTCTTTTTTATTATTATTATTTTTTTTTCCTATCTTTTATATATATATATATATATATGTGTGTGTGTGTGTGTATGTGTGTGTGTGGGTGTGATTGTATGTATGTATGTGCCGTTCGAGGAAAGTTCATCCGATCTATGTGAATCTTATTTATCGAGTTAAGAATGTGGTTTTCAAAAGACAGAAGATATGTCAATTTGAAGGAATACATTGATCGATCAATATTCGACATCCCATCATTCGCGAAAACATTAAATCGTTAAAGAAATAATCTTCATTCTTTTTTTATCCTCTTTTTTCCAGTTCCCTTTTTTTTTTTTTTTTTTTTTTTTTTTTTTTTTTTTTTTTTTTTTATGAACATCCGGTTGTCTTGAGCGTTAATCATGCTCTATTTGTTTTAGAGAAAAAGATTTCTTCTTCTTTTTTTCCTTTCTTAATCTTATCAAACGTCATCTATATCGAATCATTGCTTACAATCGGTATGGAAGTACGAGAGTTTCTTATCGTAATGTGAACGATTTATCGTCATTGAAGAGAGAGATGTTCTACTTTAAGTTTAGATTGTTCGGAAACGATTAAGCGTTGCCTTTGCGATTGTCCACGTTGTCAAATTAAGCGTTTAACCGATTTTACACGTTCTTTACGTTCTTAGGTTTCCTTTCCAAAACGAGGGAATTGCTTATTCCCCACCCCCCTCTCTCTCTCTCTCTCTCTCTCTTCTTTTTTTCCCTCTACGTTTGGTAATAGGATTCACCTATCGATTCTACACGTACTTTCTCTAGTATATACCTACTTAACTTTTTTATTGACCGTTTGAAAGGGAGAGACCGATTGACTTAGGATATTCACACGAGGTTAAAAAAAAAAAAAAAAAAAAAAAAAAAAGAAACAAAAAAAAACAAAAAAGAAAAAAAAAAGAAAAATGAACGACTTTTTTGCTCGAAACACTATGATACTTCCGAGTTATAACTTCCTGCCGTAACACGATATCAAAGCCCGACGCGTGTCATGCCCGAGCTCCTCACGTAAAAAGTCAGACGGGTTCTTCGCGTTAAGGATTTTATTATTTTTGTTTTATTTATATCGTATCTATATCCACTACATTTTTTTTTTGTACGTCCCGATTAATGGAATGAATAATATTAATGATTTTCTTTTAAAATTAGTTTTATTATTCTCTCTCTAACTAATTTAATTGTTTATACGATGGCACACATATTTATATGAAATTTTTTCATTGTCCCAGTATCCATCGATAATGTAATTCCCATATGTTATAAGATACCCTAAAAAAAAAAAAGCATGTAGCAGGAAGACAAAAACAAAAGTACGTGCAGGTGAAGAAGAAGAATTATGGTCCAGACGATGAAAATAGCTATGCCCGTTAATAATATTAGAACATTATTACAATGGATAGCGGTGATATAATATGGCGTCAATAATTTTTACGCAACGAGACGCACTCCCTATAAAAGGTCGATAATAGAGGCTTAACGACGTTACCGTGGCAATGTATCAAAAGCGAGTGACCACCGACACGAAGCGAAGTCGTGCCGAGAAAACGAAGAGGAGGAGGAGGAGGAGGTGGAGGAGGAGGAGGAGGAGGAGGAGGAAGAAGAAGAAGAAGTAGAGGAGAGGTCGGAAACAGAACGGGAAAAAGTGGATGGACTCGTACGGTTCTCTCGATCGAGGGTGATACTAACGTGGCCGTGGTATATATATATATATATATATATATATATATACATAAAAAAAAAAAAAATGAAAGAAGAAGAAGAAGAAAAGAAATAAAAAAAGCCGCGGAGCGTAGAAAGTTTCGAGTTGGAAAGTAATTTCCTCTTGGTTCATGAGTTTCCCACGAAGAAAAATATAGCTGGCCAAAAGCTCTCTCTCTCTCTCTCTCTCTCTCTCTCTCTCTTTTATCTTTTCACGTTTTCGCAATAATCTTTCAGTCGAATATCTAGCGATCGATGAACCAGAGAAACTCTTAAAGATCGATATCGAATGAAATATTAATGCAGTTTTTTTTATCGAGCTTATAACTTTTCCAGTAGAAATCTAACATAAAGAATACTTTGTTACGAGTCCTGTAAGATTCTGTGCGAAAAATTGACGCGAAGAGACTAAAGTCTGTCATAATTCTAAAACTTCTTCGTTTCTGTAATAGGATCAACTCATCCAATCATCAATTTTGACTGCTTCGAAAAACGCGAGACACAATTACTTTATCTGTATGTGTGGGTAAGAGATTCTATCTGCATATGTATTTATATTCATGCGCGCGCACGAACCCTCGTAGAACTTTAAAGTTCAGCCCTTTCAGTAGGGCAAAGCGGATTCGTTCGGCCGCAACAAAGGTAGCAACCTTCATCCTCATTTTCCCGGTAGCTTTTCCTTCTCTGAAAGTGAATGCCTCGAGCGCTGTAACCAGCCGCCATTTTCTTTTCACCCCCTACCACCCATCCTCCCTGTCCTATCCAGCCCTCATTCGCCATGAGCCGGCGTTTCCTATGGTTACCATTTGCGGAGGGGATGCTTGACGTTCTCATCGGTCGCTTTCTTGTCGTTCGAGCCAACGTCTCTCCTCATTTCTCCATCCCTATACTTTTTTTTTTTTCTTTCTTTCTTTCACTCTCTCCTTTTTCTTCGACGACGATGACTACAACGACGTTTTATGGCTCCCACGAATTTCAATGCTCACCCTTATTTTCTGAACTTCTCATCTCTCATTAATACGTTTACATAATAATAATCATTATTTTTTATTCTTTAATATCTACTTCCTTGTTTATATTCATTATAATGAATATATCATCTTTTGAATTATATCTATTATTTAATTCTTCGAATTTTCTTTACATTATTTTGATATTTTCTTTATTCTCATCACAATATATATAGTTCATATAAAACAAGCATTACACATTTATGTCACTTTTACTGCCAACGACAACGTAGTAGCTATGTTGTATGTAACGCCTCGGGTTTAGGCTTAAGCACATTAACTATCCCGCCCGAAGCAATAGCGTATTGATTAGAGGGTGGCCAAGCCTCTGAACACTTTTACATGATTAAACACTCTTACATGATTAAACCGACCCAACAGCAACGAAGAGACCGACCTGGTGTGGCACTTAACTTATTAAAATATATACCAACACTACTATCGTGACATTTTTTATTAAGAAAAACCTTATCAGTCCGTGGTGAGAAACATTCGCTGCTTATTTTCTTCGACAAAAGTCAAGTCCTTTTAGATCCCTCATCTTTATTTTTTTCTTAACCCTTTAATACTTTTAAGTTTATTACCCATTATTTAGAACATGTGCAAGAAAGAAAAAAGAAAAAAAAAAAAAAGGATAATTACATGTCTTCTTTCAATCTCTCATTTTCCTTAAATTCCTTAAGAACTATTGAACCGCATGATATATCCGCATATCTTTAAACATTAATAAGAAGATTTAAGAGTTCATTGATTCTTATAATGCAGTTATACGAGCTAGCTAGTACCTCGGTCGAACTTACTTTCATAATTAAGGAGTCCTTCGACCTTGCTCTACTCACCGAAATCGAGAGAAACCAAGAGAGAGAGAGAGAGAGAGAGAGAGAGAGAGAGAGAGAGAGAGAGAGAGAGAGAGAGAGGTAGGGATGACTGCCGTATAAAGTGAAATTAGGAGAGAAGATTATCGGAGTTTTAGACAGATGGTAAACTGTGACAGAGACAGACAGACAGACAGGCAGAGAGAGAGAGAGAAAGAGAGAGAGAAAGAGAAAGGGAGATGAGAGGATGGATAAAATCTGAGACAATAGCATCATGAGCACGTTTCGTAAGTACATACATATATATACCTCAATGTTCCGTGATTTTACGTAGTACTCGTAAAGTACGCCACATGTGTTTACACGTGTATCGTTCGTAAAGAGAAAGAGAGAGATAGATAGAGAGAGAGAGAGAGAGAGAAGAAGGCGCAAGGGATTGCACGAAAGCTGTGCATTATGCACAAGGAGTAATCTGTTGCATGCGAGAGACTCCTACAATTGTAGTGCATTTATGTGTGGGCCCGACAAGACAAGACGCGATGCTCGTGAAAATGAATAGACAATAGGAAGTAAAACGTGAAGTTATGGGTGCTACGTTCTTCTCTCTTTCTCTCAGACTCTTATTGTTTATTTCGAAAAAAAGATCAATGTAGATAAATCTTTGGATATTTTTAGATTCGAAGGAATAAAATGAAATTAGTATAAATTTTAAATTTTCGGTTTAAGGATTTTTGAATTAACAATCATTAATTAGGAACACGGTGAACGGATATAAAAGAACATGCAAAGTTATCATTTAGTAGAAAAAAAAAAAAAAAAGAAAAGAAATATCTGATAACTATATTCGAACTTACACGAAAGATATAATATTATACAATACTCGTAATAGCTTTTTTATAATTGATAAAATGCACGCTATAGTAGATTCTAAATGTGGTTATAATGTTAACTAACACTAGGCATTAATCTTATCGATCGCAAAAATCGAGACTCGGCTTATCGAAAACTTGCCAGCCACCGTTCGTGTTTAACGCGGTAAAAAAATTTCAACTTGACCCGATAATGTAAGAGCGGCCGCGATAGCGGCGTCATCGTGGCTGGGACTTCTTTATCTCGAGTAGTCTTTATTAATCTACTCCGAGTATGTTACGGTATGTTTCAATCTTAGAATTAAAACCGATCCCGACATATATTTTATGACTATTTCATTTCCTTTCGATTTTCAAAGATATCGTTAGAAATTCAAGTAACATCGATCGTGTTACGTCAGATCGTAAGTGTAGAAACAATTTTAATAAAAAATGAACGATAACGAAAGCACGTTTAAATCAGTGTCCTCTCTTATTGTAAGTCTTAGAATTTCTATTATCGCAGCAATATAAATCTTAAAAGAACGCTCAAGAATAAAAATTTACAATAGTCGTTGAAACATATTTATTACTGAATTATCAATAAGAGTAATAGACTGACGAAATGATTAACTAGAAAAAGAGAGAGAGAGAGAGAGAGAGAGAGAGAAGGAGAGAGAGAGAGAGAAAAGGAAAGTATTTAAATATCGGTGTTTATCATACATCCCCTACCTTCCAAGTTTTTATTCCTGGCTAGAAGAGCTAAGAGGACGTCAGGATTGGGCGGAGTGTCCGCTAGGTCTCCGGTATCTTGATGAGCCTGCGGCAAAGAGGATGGACCAAGAGGTGGCATGGTGGTACCCGGTGGTGGACGTGGCATCATAACTGAGGCCGAAGCCAAGGGTGGCAAGGCCAGACCTCCGGGCGGATGATGGAGAGAATTGTGAGCTGGTAGTCCGCTCGTCGGTAGCGTTGGTAGCGTCGGAACCGGTTCCACCGCTGCCGACATCGACAAATCGATGCCACCCAATAGCACCGGACGACAGCCACCTGAAGCAGCACCCGTGCTCACTGCCGGGAGGATCTCACCACCCCCCGGCAGTGGTGCGTATGGCAAATACAGCTCCAGTCTAAGTATATCCTCGATCGAGCTATCAAATTAGAATATCTTATTTCTATTCACTCGATATCGTTTCTCGTTTTATTATAACTCTATATTTTAATCGACTTTGATAACTTCCAATTTTGTAAACAATTAAATAATACTGTTATCAATTTGAAAATCACTCATATAATTTGAAGAAAATAAATCTTTTATCAATTATTTTTTTTTTTTTTACCTAGTTAGAGATAGTTAGAGATAGATATTTCGATCGTGAGCTTTTTTACTTTTATTCGAGTTTACACACGTGATCCGATTTCGGCACTGGCACTTCTCACTTATCACTAATCCAATTATGTAATTATATTGTTGTTAAAAGAAAAAAAGGTATACGATGATTTATCGAGTCTAATAAATAAATCGATGCTTTTTCTTCTAATCGTCGTACCGTATCGTCCGTTCCGCCGGTAAGATTCCGTTGATCACTGAGCGACGGTAACCGTGTAGTTGGTAGCCAGTCTTTGGTAATCAAAATGATCGTCAAGAGGCACTCGATCGCACTATCGCTCAATAATTTTCATCGATTAGTTTCTTCGATTACGATTTTTTATATACACACGTATGCGTCCTTGATCACTTTTGTCAAAAAACAAAATAATTAATCTATAAATCCTTATTTGAAATCTCGAAGTTAGTAATGTCAGACATATTTGCTGTTAATATCTTTAAAGATTGATATTATTGAATCGTCCTCGTCAATGAACGAAATATTACACGTAGTATTTACACGTGCTTGAATCTTTATCGCGTTCTAATTACAAATCGTCACCTTTCAGGAAACTCTATAACGAATCGACGTGTCACGTCGAAAGTTTTCAACTCTTTTCGTATATCGAATTCCATAAAACCTGATTTTTTTTGGCGGTTTCTTCTTAAATCTTCCTATTTATCTCACGTCGAAATGATCCTTCGCGAATCTTTTTATTTCTCTTCGTCTTCTCTCTTTGTTTTGCAAAAGGATCCTCTTCGAGATTCATCGTGATTTAACAATTTCGTTTTATCACCGTCCACGAAATATAAACGAAAAATTATAGATTAAATGCAAATATCGAAAAAGCATAAACGAAAAAGAGTATCGACGTTAGTCCTTCCAGGCCTAAAGCCAACGACACACTCGTCGGTTCTCTCTTTTACTCTTGCAGACTTCGTGGCAACGATCCGACTCCTTATCGGTACTACTGTCCACAGGTCTCGGTTTATCTCGACTTAACCTTGAACATGCCGTTTTCAGATCGAGATGATCTCTTTTTTTTTGTTTCTTTCCTTTACGACCAATCTCAACGAGGGAGATCAACCTTATGCTCGTTCTCGTTTGATCATGTTTTTCAATTTAACGAAGATCTCCTTCCATTTTCTTCTATTTTTCTTCTTCTCTTCCTTTTTCTTTTCTTTTTATTTTCCTGTCTTTTTTAGTATATAATAAATATAATTCCTGATATATATATATATATATATATATATATATATATATATTTCTGAAGAATTTCAAGGAAGATGAAATCGACGAAATACAGGAGAACGATCGGCTAGGCTTTCGAGGGTCCAACTCGATCGGAAGGATCTATCTCGTTCGTGGCTTGCGAAACGTAGCCTCCCCTCGATCTTTGGCGTCGAGCGAGCGACGGCTCGGTTTTTACACGCGCGTCGATGTAAATGTGGCCCAGGTCTGATACAAACGGTGCATGCCAGGTCGAGAAAAAAGCTCGGGAATCGGTCGGTAAAGCGATAGCTTTACGGGATATATCTAGTCGGCGTTCCCTTTGGAGAATCTTCTTTTGGCTTTAGGTCCGACGGTTAAACCCGAACGTGATCGAACTCGCTGACTCGACGTAAGAAACGAGAAGGAGAATTCCGCTGGTTCCTGGACCAGCTATCTTTCTCTCTCTCTCTCTCTCTTTCTCTTTCTCTCTTTCTCTCTCTCTCTCTCTCTCTCTCTCTCTCTTTTTCTTTCTCCCTCACTCTCACGGAGAAAGAGGCAAACCCGTTCGAGATGAGCTATCCATCGAAGACACTGGCTGATTCCATTGACTAGTCACCAAGCACGGTTTCTCGCGTACGATCGCTAATATCATTCTCTTATACATCCTGCACAAAGAAGAAGAAGCAACTCCTTCGTTCCTCCTTGTTGGGTAGTCCGACTGGGAATTGAAATTACGCTGAGGACGATCGGAATTCTCGGGATGCGACTCGTTTACGCCGATCGCAAATCACTCGAACGATTCAACGAGGACGTCTTCATGAACGACGTAAGCACGATCCTCGGGACATTCTGCTAATATCAGTCTTCCAATTTCTCTTTGGAAATTTGACGACAAATCCAATTCGACTATTTATATAGTTGTCTTTCTTGAAGTCACTTTAATATTAAATTCGATGTTGAAGGTTAAAATCTTAGATCGAATCTAATCGAATAATATTCGATCGCGAATACGATTTTAATTAAGAACGAAAGTAATCCGCGAGCACGACACTATGAAACGTCCAGGATTCGCGATGTTCCTTGGCTACGTAGTCGACGCTGCCGAGAAAGCAAGAGGGAATCCAGAGGGATGCGTGGACAGAGAAGGTAGAGAGCCTCTCTAAAGGTGTAGGTGTTTCTTCGTGTGTGAGTGTATTGGAGGGGAGGTTTCCACCCTACTACCATCCACCAGTTATACCAACGCGACCGCCTCGAATCGTATCGCGCCAAGGCAAAAGAGAGATACGTATAATATACTAGTACGCTTGGTGGGGGAGGTTCCTGTTACGCCTGCGCTTCAAAATCCTCACCCTCCTTCTCTTTCTCTTCCTTATCCTCTTCATCCTCATCGGTTTCCTTCTCTAGCGTGCTCACGAAAGATGAGAACGTAACTATATAGCGTCCGAGGATAAGATTTTTCGATGATTTGCGGCGCGAGGATCAACCGATGAATTGCTCGTTTAATAAGATGGACGGATAAGGCAGTATAGTTTATACAAATTATGTTCTTTATTTTTTTATTGTTAAATTATGTTATTATGTTCTTTATTTTTTTTTTCTTTGTTTTTTTCTTCTTTTTGTTTTTTTTTTGTTTTGTTTTTTCCTTTTATTTCTATTATAATTATTACGTTTTATTATCGTTCATAAGACGAATGGATTTTTCCAGGCTATCGTATCAATCCTGACAAAAATGTAAAAGATATTGAAGAATATTTTTCATTTTATTTTTATTATTCTATTATAATCGAAAAAGAATCACTCGTTGGAGAACGAAATGAACCGATGATGTGATAGCCGTACGATAGAAATAGACTCTATGGGATTTTAGGGATGCGGAAGGTTGTGTAAAGGAATAGAAGAGGATACTATCGCCCTAATTAAGACCGATGGTCAATAATGGCGGGCATGGACCGTTTTGGAAAGCACATCTCTTGACCACCAGTCCAGTACGGGGGTTGTTTAAGTCTTCTCTTCGCTTTCCTTTTCGACAAGGGTTGACTCTGTCCGGGGTTCGAAAGAAGGAGACATATTTTTATTGTACCTAGGTGAATCACTGCTACGAGCTTCTCTCTCTTTCTCTCTCTCTCTCTCTCTCTCTCTCTTTTTCTTTCTTTTTCTTTCTCTGTTCTTTCTCTCCATTATTCGTTCACGTACGTACATACGTACATATATATATATATATATATATATATATATATACTTGTAGCTATGTGCATGTCTTCACGTTAATGCTTCCGTATATATACACATGTATACTCCTCAATACGTATATACCTACACACATATATGTTTGCACGTTGAGTCGATCCATTGGATGCACTCAACGAAATTAAACCTACGTTCTTCGACATCCAACCATTGCCGTCATAGCCCAGCCTGATCGAGATATCGACAGATTCGGGTTTTAACGCCACGTTCTCCAGATAGAGAGGAAAACTCGAAAATTCAAAATTCTATACATCTATCAGCAGAAAAAGAGAACTCTTCGTAATGGTCCGTCAAATCTGTTTTCGACAAATCGACGAACTTTTTTTATTTTTCTCTTTACGCGTTAGGAGAAAAAAAATTTTGAAAGGTACATTTCGGGAGGTAGATCTCGAAAAAAAAAGGTGTTTTTCGTTTAACGAGTTGCTGAATATTCGCGAGTTCCATCAGAATTTTAAAACGTTCGAACGTGTTTTCTCTTCTCTAATCGGATACGTTCGCCATCGTGGATGGTGTGGGTATTTATCCATACGTAGACGCCTTTTCTGCGCATGCGTCTCTTTCACTCATGTGTATATATATATATATGTATACATATATATATATATATATATATACATGTATGTATGTATGTATATATATATATACATATATATGTATATACATACATATATATATATACATATAAGTATGTGTACCTTGAATTTCGTTTTGAACGACTTGCGATATAATCCTGAAGGAAAATCATATACATACATATATTCGTCTGAGAAATTAGCTAGTTCGACGTATTTTGTATTCTCCAGATCTATATTATTACATTATTTCTTATGAATTTTATTAATGAAACGATAGAAATGCAGTAATAACAATTGTTCACCTTTAAACTTTTCAACTTCTTAGTAACTTTTCGTTGGGAACTATGTGAAAAAGTTATACGTTCGTTCGTATTTGGGTTTCATAGATTTTTATTTTTCTCTATTTCCTTTTCCAGTTAGAAAATGGTACACGTTCGGGGCCCGACTACTTTTGCCTGTGTTGGAAAAATGTGGAGCACGCTGACTCTGTAGCGTAGGAAGGGAAACGAGAGGATATCGAACCAGCGACTCTAGAGGCGGAGTCGCCCCACCAAGTTACCATGGAAACGTGACACTCTCTTTCGGGCTTTTCGAGCTTTTCGAGCTTACCACCGGGAAGGTCTCGCCCGCTTTGCACTGTCTGCGCTCGACGGAACACCCGCGGCCCTCGCGTACGCCGCCAACTTTATTTCCCTTTAAAAGGCAATCCTTTTTCTTTCTTTTTCTTTTCCTTTTTTCTATATATATATATATTTTTTTTTTCCTTTTTTGTCTTTTTTCTCTATCCCCCTTCTTTCTTTTCCCTTTCCACCATCTTTTTTCTCTCCCTCTTTTGTCTTTCTTTTCTTTTCGAAATTATTTCGATTTTCTGTCTCTCTTTCGAATCTCTCTCTCTCTCTCTCTCTCTCTCTCTCTCTCTCTATATATATATATATATATATATATATATATATATATATTTACTTTCAGCATAATTGTATATTTCCACTTTATGAAGTATCCGTATGATTTCAAAAGGACACTTTCACTGTTCAACTATTCTTTTTTCCATTCGAACGTACATTAGAAAAATACGTACGAAACGTCTACGTGACATCATTGATATTAAACTTAGTCCGAATATTATATTTCATTACATTAAAATTAAATAAAGAAGATAAGTCGAAAGTTGAAAAATTCGAGATGAGTTAAACGCTCTCTAAGTCCACTTATGTTAATGTACGATTTAACAGAAAATATAATTTAGTAACGTCGCGCATCTTGTTCCGTCCTTTTCAATTCACTTCGCCAGTCGCGGACTTCTATACATTTTCATTCTTTCTCTTTCTTTCTCTACGAGAAGGTAGCACGATTTGTTCTCTTTCTCTTTCCCTTTCTCATATACATCCTGTCTTCTTCAACCTCCCCGTAGTTTCCCTCGGCGTACCATAGTGTTCAATGTAGCTGAAGACACGTGTATGTGTAACACGTGTTGCGTGTGTGTATAGGTGAGTTAAACGCGTGCGAGAAGGAGAAACGATGACATATGCAGAGCTCGGCTATCTCTATATTTTACTCGAAGCTATTCGCGAGAATTTACGATGTTCAAAAAGCTTCTCCTCTCGTTCATCCAACCTCGCCCCGACGTTTTCCTCTATCTCCATCTTTCCCTCTCTCTCTTTCTCTCTCTCTCTCTCTCTCTCTCTCTCTCTCTCTCATTATATATGTTTTTCCTTCTTCTTCTTCTTCTTCTTCTTTTTCTTCTCCTCCTGTTACTTTTTCTCTTTCTCTTTCCCTTTCTCATCCCCATTCTTATTCTCATCCTCTTCGTCTTATAGACCTAGACTTTCTCCGAATTTCCTGTGAATTTCTTCTTCTCCATCCTTTCTTTAACTTCTTTTGCTCCATTTATGCTCGCACGTCCTTCTCTCCCTTTCTTCCTATCCTTTTTTCGTCTTTCATCCTTTGTCATTGTTTTATTTTCAAGACTTCCTCTCTCTCTCTCTCTCTCTCTCTCTCTCTCTCTCTCTCTCATTCATTTCATCCCTTCTTCTTTTCTTTTTCTTTCTCTTATTTCTTTCTTAACGCGAAATTTGATTCTTATTTATTACGTTTTGTTAGTGAAATAGGTACGCGAAACTAAATAAACTTTATTTCGAACGAAGGATGATATTTTATGGATTTAAAAAAATGAATACTTATGCGTTTATAAAATTTAATTTCACAAAGATCAAAAAAAAAATTTGACAATTATTTGTAATAACGATAAGGATAATGTTATAATTTTTTTAATAAAATAATTTTCTCTTTTATTATTTCCAATAACTTTAACAAAAATTTAATTGCATTTCTAGATTTATCATATATATCTTTCAAATCACGTTATGGCTACGTGTCATTCGTGATTTTTGCGGATTCAAAGCCAAATCGTCGGACAAAAGGTTGAAATCCGAACGCATGGAGCAGTCTCTTTGACGATTAAATTGAGATATACGAGAAATGTTCAGTCGAAACTGCAAACGGAATATAATATTACTTTATCTCAATAAAGGCCTTGATTATGATGTCTCTCAAACGAAGTCCATTTCCACGTGTAAATAAGAACTTGAAAGGAAGAAAATCGAACGAGCGTCCCTTTGGTAACAATGACTAATGAAAAATCTGAATGAAACTTACGAAATTTATTTATTATTTAT
>NC_062189.1:15007546-15050046 GCF_912470025.1 Vespa velutina
AGTATATTCTCTTTAAGAAAATCAAATAAATATGTAGATATATTAACAAAATATATATATATATATATATATATATATATATATATATATATATATATATATATAAATGTAAGGAGTCAGTGGAGAAGACGAAAGTCGTATAAAAAGTACATACAATTTTTTTGAGTATGTGCCATCACTTAAACGAACTATGATATTAGGCAAATCACGCCAATCAGAACCACTTGCGGTAGGAATATGTGCTATTCTTGCTTCTACGAGTGGTGCCATGTCTTTACATATATGATCCCTTAGAATTGAATCTTGTACTTTTCTCATCTGAAAATAAAGTAATAATAAATGTAATAACAAATTCATCATTTTACTATTACAAATTTGTTTATAAGTTAATTTACTTTTCTTTGGAAATATGAAATTGGTTCATCCCCATAAGACATTTCTTCTTGATTCCACCCATTCCTAATATTAGGTAGATCAGACATAGCATCGCGAACACTAATTGTTCTGTAAGGAGCCGATTCTGTCCAATCACAATTTGAAGAATACTACAAAATATATACAATGATTGTTAAAGACCCAATATTGCGATATATATTGTATGCTTTCTGAAACATTAAGCTTACTTTTTTGTTATCAACAATGACACTCAAACGACACGCACGTTTGCTAAATACATGTGTTGGTTCTGGATATTTAGGAAGCATTTCTCCAGGAGCTGCCGCCAAAATAATTAATCTATAACATTAGTATAGAATACAGGAACATTTTCATTTATTTTTGATTAAAATCAATTGTTTAGAAATTGATCTTTTACTAACCTTCTTCTCGTTTGTGGAATACCATAACTTCCAGCTTGAAGGATACCAAATGTACACTGATAACCCATTCGAATGAGACATCTTAAAGTAAGTTTAAGCACCATACTTCTTTTAAATGAAACGAAATTTCGAACATTTTCCATTATAAAAAATTTGGGTCTATAATAATCGCACCAAGATAAGCAGGATACCACTAAAGAATTTTTGAACAAAGAATATTGACGCGAATTAAATCGATTCATGCCACTGAATCCCTGACAAGGTGGCCCACCACATAAAAGTTCCACTTCACCTTTTTGAGGTAATTGTTGTGCATTATCATCACAAATTTCACCCTAAAATAATATATTTTTATTTATTATATAAATTATTTATATTTCTTATATTTTTCCCTTAATTTCTTGATAATTATTCAAACATACTAACATTTATAACTCTTCGAAGCAATATATTACAGTCTTCAGAAAATACAATTGCCTTAGGATTATTAAGTTTATATGCATATGCTGCAGCATCTTCTTTTTCCACAGCCCATTTATTTTCAGCTATACCAGCTTGATGTAATCCTTCGGATAAACCTAAAAATCATAATAACAAATTAATACACGATAACTTTAATTTCTTAAAATGTAAAATGATTTTAATCTATATTTACCACCACAACCAGCAAAGAGATCTAAAGTTCTCAATGGTTTATCTATTTTGTTATAATCAATAGGTTTGTCAATAAACTTCTTTGTTTCACTATTCTCTGATTTTTTACCCTTTCCTTTACCCTTGCCTTTACCGATTTTACCAATATTACTAGCCTGATAGGGTGGTTCATCAAATGTTTTTTCTGAAGCATTGTAAGCTTGTGTAAAATAAAAACGATATGGACCTTCTGAAGACCATTCTTGTAACGACTTATCTAAATTTTCTGAATAAATCAAATAGCATTTTCCAGTTACTTCAGAGAATCTCACATTACACACTGAAACGAATTAAACCATATATATATATATATATATATATGTGTATATATTTACATATGCATATATACATATAAACCATAAAATATTTTCTATATAAAGTAAAATTTATATAAATTTACCTTCATCGCTCCAAAATAACATGTTTAAATCAGCTTGATGCATTAAATTAAGGCCTTTGTGTGTATTCTCTGGTCTATACAATTTATTTACTTTAATCCAGATATCAGAAGAAGCAACTAATTTATTAGTAGTAGTAACATATATTGTATTTATATATCCAATATGAAAAGGTTCAGGCGTATCATAATTTGAACCCTTTACGTGTTCTGATGATTTTCGATAATATTCCGGATACATATCTTCATCTACCTTTCCTTTTTTTGGTTTTAATATAGTATGACTTGTGATTGTATATTTAAATTTTATAGCACTTGGTGATAAAAATACTGCACTTCCAACTCTAAATTCTTCACCTTTATATTTAACTACACCATAGATCACTTCTTTGTTATTTCTTTCCTCTATAAATTCGAAAACCTTGAAAGGGAAAATAATTAGTAATCGAAAAGAAATATTTTCATCTTGTATTTTTAAATGTTTTTCATACCTTGGGTGTATAATAACATTGCAAGTCAGTAAAACGTACACACGCAGGACAAAAGCGATGACTAATATCCTTTCGCGGACAAATAGAATCTAAAGCAGGATCTTCAAATCGAGCAGTCTCAGAAGTATACCGTTTTTGATAAAAGAATGATTTTTCATCTTTGACTTCATTTTCTAATGCTCGATCTGAATTACCTAAATTACATTTGACATTAATTTATATCATATTGATTTATTTCAATGATGAAAAATAAAATAATTACCTAATTCAGACCAATCCGTTGGTTTCTTCTTATAGATAACAGTGGTTTTACATTTGATAGAGGTGAATAGTATATTATCACATTCATCCAGTGCAAATAATTCTAAGGGATCAGATGTTTCACCAAGAACTGTGTCACTACCTCTGCGAAACCAATTTGCATGACATAGTTTAGCACCGTTCTTATCTTGCCACATATATATAACTTTGGCAATTTGTAATGGTACAGTTGGATCACTTGATTCAATAAGGACACAATCATTTGCTCGAATTTCTTCATCTATTAATTTTACTGCTTCATAAAATGTTCTTCTACCATCCTCTGCAACAGGTGGACCTATCCACTCTATTTTTTTATCAACATGTTTGAATGCTTTAAGAATCATTCTTTGAGTAATTTTTGTATCTTCTATAATAATATCAGCTAACTCATCATCTTCAAGATCAGAGTCATCTGCTTCCTGCAAATGAATTAATTTAAATAATATTTTAAGAAACTTCATATTAATCTTTTGGTATTAATATCAATATAATTACTTGAATGGCCATATTTGGACATCTTCTTCTAACACACGCTTGTTTATTTTTACCAGATCCACCAAACTTCGTCATATCCTTACACGCAATGCAAGTTCCACAATCAGATTGTTGACAAGCTTCACATACTCCACATCTATGTCTCCTAGGACCCTATGTGTATAACAATTATGCAATGTATAAAAGCTTTTCTAGAAAAAAAAAAAAAAAAAAAAAAAAAAAAAAGAAAAAAAAACAAAAAACGAACAAAAAAAAACACTTCTACTATATACATACAATTACATCTTTTTCATCATCCTTTGCTAATTGATCAGTGAAAAATGTTTCAAACGTATCGTTAACCAAATTTGTTGTTGTTGCTTTGGTCCAACTAGGCTTTTTCACTTTTTGATGCTTCTGTTGTACTCTACGCATTGCAGCTTTTTTACCAACCGTTACACCAGCCAAAGATACTAAAGCTCTCATACACGCATTTGTAATTAATAATGTATCTTCTGGTCCAGCTGAGGCATCGAAAGAAATAACTTGATCACAGATAAACTGTGCATGTCGAAGTAAAGCATCTTCCGTAAACTTAGATAAACCTTTTGGTGGTACTATGGTCTGAAATATAAATATAAAGTTAATTTATTATTTAATCGTTATAATAACATTAAAATATTTAAATTGCAAACACACCTGAAGTTTGTTTAATAAGTCCTCATAAGTTGGATTGATTTCATCTAATAAAAATTCTATAATAATTTTGCTCATATAGATCTTTTGTCTTATACTATCCATAAAAGGTGCATATGCTTCAGAAGGTTCCATTAAAATGTATTCTGCGAATGGTGTGGTAAAACCTATAAGAGCTAATTCTCCTCCATCAAATCCAGAAACCCACCATTCATTTATTGGTCCCATATCCTTTGTAGGAACTCCTCCTTCTAGACATGCACTTTCTTCATAAATAGCTTTCATATATCCAGAGAAATATAATACTACATTTTTTTCAATCAAACCAGTATCAAAAGGACACAAGTGACCATTTTTGTCATACACACTGAAAAATTATAATATAAATATATTGATTTAATATTGTACAAATTATTTTGTATGATAATAATGTAATACTTTTATGTTACCTAAAATATGTTAATTTGTTTTGTGGCCTTTCATCACTTTCATGTATGATAGCCTCTTCTCCCGTAAATAAAGATAATCTTGGATCAGTCAAAGCGATAAATTCTTCTACAGCTCCATTAGGATGACCCTGGTACAACTTCATTTCATCCGGAATTAATTTTTGACGACAATATTCACACTTTTGCGGTATATCTAAACTTTTTTTAATTTGTGGCTTCATTTCAGTTATATTATGGTTATTATCCTTGTGCTTAGGTTTTTTAGAAATATTATCAGATTCATCATTTACAGTTTCATTGGATTCTATACTTTGTAGCTTAATGATAGATTCAGGAATTGATTCATTTTTACTTTCAAAAGATTCAAAAGATTTTTGTTCATTATTTATTATAGGTTCTTCTGAACTTGTGTGCTTGGTAAACCTTTTCCAATAGGCTTGTAATTTTTCACTTTTATTAATATTCTTTTTATTCCTACTTGGACTGAGCATATTTTTATCACTGACATATTTTCCACTACGTAACTTTTTCCTATCATTACCTGCATCATATAATGCATTGTTGATAGAGAGCGGCACACAACTGTTTTCAATATCTTTAATATTACTTTCGTGATTCTTTTCTATATGCGAATTTATCTCATTAATATTATTCTCCTTGTAAATACTTCTTTTCAATGACAATCTATGACCATCAAGATTTTCAATTTCTGGATGATTTTCTTTTTCACTATTATCTCCATTAGAAACGATAGTTGATAACATTTTGAATAAAAACTTGTATTCACTTTTTTAAAATTCGTATTTCCTTTCACGTGCAAATCTTACCATAAATGTCGACTATTTCTGACTGTAGTGTTGGATGCGATAGCATTTTCTCACGCTTTTTCACAATATGTAGCATAACCTTTGCAACAAAGTACCACCAATACTGCCGCCAAAAATCTTAAGTGTAGATTCACAATCCATTTTCTAAGCAATGCCTTACGGTGAATCGACCAATCATAGTTTTTTTTTTTTTTGTTTTTCTTTTTCTTTTCACACTATTCCGAATAAATGCGCTATGGCATAAACCATCGAATTGGAAACTAGGGAAACTAATTATAAGGAAGATAATGTAGTTGGAAGGAAATATTACTTTTTCCCGACATTATTATCGACATGAGAATCGAGCTAAAATCAGACGCCATTTTAAAATTATTGTTAACAAATGAAAGCCAATAATTGATATAAACTTTTAATGAATCATTTTAAAAAATAATGTCTATTATTTATGATAAATTTAAAATTAAGATTAAAATTTTATTTCTATATTATTATACATATAAAATTATATGAGTAATCATATGTATATGAAAATAATGCAACGTTATTGTTAATGTTAATAAATTACGTCAAACAATAATTTCTTCCTCATAACGTATAAATTATCACAATGCATATCTACATATACTGACACATGAAAAATAATACAATATAAGGAGAACATGTATTATTATCTAATGCGCACTGTTTTTCCATTATATAATAACAAATATCTAATATATTTATATTTACAAATGTTCTTCTACGAAAACTTCATAAATTATTCAACGTTCTTAAAATTTCATACTCTAATTCTGTTTAAATGTAAATTAGTACGAGTAAATAATATATTAAAACATTTCAACGAAAAATTCTATCGTTTTAATTAAAAGGAACATAGATATAGGGATATTATAAATAAAGGGAACAATAAATTTTCATATAAAATTTTCAATATAAAATAATAATGCATATATAATTAATATCTGCTGAACATACGAATGTTATTCAAAGTGAAATATTTAAAAAATTACAACGTAGCAAAAAGTAATAATAGTTGAATATATGCACATTCATACAATTAGTCATGAAGTGTCTATTTAAAAACAATTTTAAGCGATTACGATAACAATAGCTCCGAATATATATAAACATTCGTGCGAACGTTCATACGACCTTTAAAATTTTTTTATGTCACAACGATATTGATCTATTTTGACTATAAAATTTATCATTCTTCATATCGACATGAAATTGTCATTTCAATTGTTGTTACCATTCCTTTGGATATCCTTGTCTTCACAAGAATTATTGTACAAATGGAGATATATAGATTTTGATTGGTATTGTGAGAGTCAAAAGAATGAATACATCAAAAAAGGATTATATATAAAAAATGCTTCAGTACCTATCGACACATTGATTACAAGTAATAGTTTTAAAATATTAAGAAAAAAGAAAAAAAAAAAAAAAGAAATTTTGTTCGATAAATCAAATAATAATTTATCGTGTAGATCGCCGAATATTTATAACCATACCACGTTCGAAAGGAGTACCTGCCAGTTTAGGAACTCTTAATACACAGAAACAAAATGGTGGAGGTCCTTTAGTTCGACCATATCCAAGTTGGGAATGGGCACGTAATATACAAGATTGTTATAACACTATCATCAGTGTTTATAGAATAGATGTAAGTATCAAACAACGAATCCAAATTCTTTTATTTTCTCTTTTAATATCTCCCTTTCGTTCTAGTTGGACGATTGCGGTAGATTATGGGTTTTGGACAATGGAAAGATTGGAGAAGAAAACAAGTGTCCACCTAAGATTTTAGCGTTTGATTTAAAAACTGATAGGTTGATGGTACGGAAAGAGATTCCCAATAAATATGCTTTTAATAGCAATGGTAATGGAAATTTAGTAACACCTTTGGTGAAAACTTCAGGAAAACAATGTGAGAAGATAACGGTGAGATTATTATAACTTTTTGTTAATTTTTTTATCTTTTTGAAGATCGATTAAAACGATTATGATCGTTGAATTCAATTAAATAGATGTACATGGCGGATGTAGAGGGCTATGCATTAGTAACATGGAGAGGAGGCAATAATTTTCAAAGATTCGATTCACCAGAATTCGCGGCTAATAAAGCCCTGTCAAATTTTACATTAAACAATGATACTTTTTATCTAGCCGATGGTCTCATCGGTCTGGCATTGTATGAAAACGAAAATAAAAGTAAAATATAATCTTCTTCGTTCGTTAACTTATCGCTAACTATCATCTTGGCTTTTATTTTTCTTCCTTTTATTTTTCAGAGAATAGTAAATTATACTGTAGTTCATTGGCTTCTTATAATATGTACCATATACCAGTGAATTCATTGGAACAAAGTACTGATGGAAAAGTTGATATACAGCAAGATAAGGGTGACGTTAATTTTCGTAAAGTACCATTGGCTATAAAAGGAAATACAATATTTTTTTGTACTTTAGAAGATAATGCTTTGAGAATGTGGGATATAAACACAAAATTCACCAAAAAGAATGTGGTAAAAGTCTAATTTTCATTGGATAAAAATTATATTTGTGATTAATTGATTTGATTACGAATAATATTTATGTAATTTTTTTCTCTTTTTCTTTTACTTTATAGAAAATAATAAAGAAGGACAATAAGTTATTACAATTTGTTAGCGGCTTGAAAATTTTAAAGAATCCTAATAATACTTCGGAATGTACGACCATCTATGGACTGTCGAATAAATATCAAAAAGTAGCAAGTGGTACACTATCTTTGAATGAAATCAATTATCAGATTTTCAAATATAAATTGAAATAAGACGAGATATTAATCGAATTTCACAATCAGGATTATTTTAAGTAAGTATTGTATGTTTATTCTTCATATCGAGAAAGAAAAATCAATCATATAAATACATTCTTTTGGTTTTTATACCAATCTTTTTTTTGTGTTTTTCAATTGACAATAGCCCGCAATTCCGTGGATTTTATTATAAATATCTATATACGATAGCACTTTTAAATATTGTACAATAGAAGTTTTAAATATTGTATTCTTATATAATAATAATAATAGTAATATATTAAAATGAAACAATAAAAAAATATATATTTACTCTTTGAAAAAAGTCTGTTATTATTAATCTTTGAAATTTGTTCACGCGAGTGTGAACAGATTTTATAAGTTCCTTTCTTTTTTTTTTTTTTTTCAATTTTTTCCTCAATCATTTTCATAATTATCAAATCGTTAAATTTATTTTTAAATCACTCACTCTTTCTTTCTTTCTTTTTCATTCTCTCTTCTTTCGTCTCTTCTCTTCTATCTCTTTCTCTTTCTTTGACCACATCTATGAGAAGTAATAAATATTATTATAGTTTCGTATAATGAAAATGGCGAATTAATCGGTAACATGCGAAAATACGGAAAGAGGTTAAAGAGTAAAACGTGATAAAAAGCGTTTTGAAAACTCAATAGGATTCTTTAATACCATAGTATCTACATACCAAATCCCCTTGTCGGCAGACTATTAATTCCAACTCTTTACTGCTAGATAGCGATACCATTTGTTATACCATGAAAACGCCAATTTCACAAAAGTTTCATTTCCTTTGCAAATTAGAACGAAACTCGAAGGGAGAATTCATTAATTTCCTATGCATCTCGATGGAGCCTAATATTCATTCTTAATTTCATAGCTTTTCAACCAAAATTATATCTTTCAACGAGTAACAGTTAATTCATACGAATACTTATATAATGTTTCAATAAACTCTTTGTTGTTTTTTCTATTATTTAAATAGATAAATACCTCGCATGGTTCGAATGTTAAGCTGAAAAGTATTACGTACGACTACTTAAAACTTTTTTTTTTTCTCTATAACACACACGTATGAATTTTGTTATCATTGTAAATAATTGTATAGTAATCATATTTCATATAAGAATATATCAATAATATTAACGTTATTTCATTATTTTTATATCTATATATTGTTATATTGTATAATAACAATTAATTTAATGAGTACTTGTATTATTGAAATGTAAATCAATCGAATTTTTATACTATAGTTTGATAATATGTATACGTGTAATATTTTTCTTTTTTTTTCTTTTTGTTTTGGTTTTTTCTAATGAAGCTGAAAAATGACCCTACCTTCGAAATTATCGATAATATATCATTCAATTTTTGTTCATCATTTTACAAAAAAAAAAAAAAAAAAAAAAAAAAAAGTAATTAGCAGCATTTTTTTCCTAGAACGCAAATGTAAATAATATTACGCAAATGCGATTGTTATTATGGTATATAGAAATAAAGGTACTTTGATATGCATTCTTTTTTTTTCTCTATTTGTTCAGCAATTTTTTTCACGCTAAGTCCCGATTTACACGGTCTGAAAATATTTTACGATGCAAAAGTATACTACTTTTAGCATGTTACATGTAGCATTAATAAAATCAATAAGAGCTCGAACAGAAATATATCTACGTAATTCCTCATATATAACATTGCAACACATTATCGTATTGAAAACGTAACGTTGAAAATAGTGTCTTCGAATGAAATCTATTTATATATAAATGAATACACATCAATTGAAATCATATTAATTCTTACAATGAATTTCCTGTTTCATGATAAATAAATTTATTTATTTTATACTCTCTTAAATAAATTTTTGTATTTTTCTATTTCTCAATTTTTTTACAGTTCCTTTGTTTATATTTACTTTTTATTTTTATATTTTTCTAACAGAAAAATGCAAGCAAATCGTTTGGTGTTTCATCGATTCATATCTATATACGTATATAAGTAACATAAATCGTCGAATTATTCAATCGCATTCGATTATGGATTTGCCTCGTACCATGAAGTAAATAAATATGATTTATTTCGGAAGTAAGTTCGATCTTTTCACCTAGGCATCCATTTTCACTATCCATTCTCGAACGACGAATAATTCGCCTTTGGGAAGTTTTTTTTTTTTTTTCTTTTTTTTCCTCTCTCTCTCTCTTTTCCCCTTCGGTAATAGACGAAAAGACGTACACATTCGAGAAAAGGTTTCTCGACTTTTCGCTTCGGGTCGTTCTCGATACTCGATTCCTTGAAGAGGAGAGAAGGAAGGCTTGCAATTCGTGGAAGATCCCGAAAGGGCTCGGAATTTCCTTCGGAATCCTTTTATGGAGACTAATGCGTCGGTTTGTCATTTTCATCTTCCATTTATCTCCGTTGTAAGCCGTCGATATCGATATCGATTCACCATCCCCTTTCCCCTTTTCTGCCATATCGTATCAGAGAGTGAGGTGGTTAAGGGTGGAGGGGAGGCGGGGTAACACCACCCTCAGAAATATTTCTAATCCTCGCGTAGAATCGAGCCAGCAGAAAGAGGATGAGCCTTACGGATTTTTCTTTTCAACGAAAAGCAGCCTCAGAAGTTTGAGCTTGAGCTTTCGCATTATCGGATTTCGTCAAAAAAAAGAAAAAAAAATCCATCAAGGCCGTTGCCACTCATCGATATTCACGTTTCGCATTAAATATATCTTTAAGAAGATCTTTGAATTTATTTTACAAAATCACATTAACTTATGTCTTACCGATTTGTCAATATTTTAATGTCCTTTTCTCTCTTTCTCTTATTAAAAATAATAAATATATTTCATTCAATAAAAAGTAAATAATTTTAATTTTGAATTTGACAAGTAATTTAAACTGAACTTCACTATAATCTTGTATAATTCGCTTGTTATAATTATTCCATTTTTTTTTCTCTTACCCATTACACATTTTTCCGTACGCTTTTTTCCATATCGAGCTTATGCTCTTGTGAAATAAATTATATTTCTCTCTCTCTCTTTCTCTCTTTCTCTCTCTCTCTCTCTCTCTCTCTCTCTCTCTCTCTCTTCTTTTTTCCTGTCCTTCCTTCGTCCTTTTTACGGCCCTCCATCGTCGAGTCCCCCGACGCGTTCTAGCACTTTTGCCTAAGAGAAATGCCTCGACTAAGAGAATACGCCGGATTTATTGAATTTCAACGTGGAACGACAAAACGTGACGGAATCTGGCGTAGCTCGTATCACGTAAGCGTAATGGCCCAATTCGTGCTTTCATGTTTCTCTCGAATATACGACGACTGTGTGTATATTCGTTATACGTATGAACAAGCTCAACGAGTGAGAGAAATATTCAACTCAGAGAGTTTGAAAATTCGCGATATCGTTGTATTTTTCGAATTGTTTTCTCGACTCGAAATCCAACGTAAATTTGAAACGACCCTTGCGATCCCAAGTCCTCCCTTTTACAGATATGCTTACGAATGCTTACGAATATTGGTGAATATTGAAAGGAAGCTTAGTACTATCGCACACGTTTCCTTTGATATGTAGACGAACTCGGGCAATATTAATATAACCTGAGGAAAGTAACAGCTCTATAGTATAAACTGAAAGGAATTTTTGAATATTTCCGAGATCAACTATATATATATATGTATATATATATATATATTTCTATCTACATATCACGAGTTAATTGAATACGAAATTAATATAAACGACTAATGATGAATGTCAATATTTGAAATTAATTTGCGAAAAAACGGAAAGCTAATTTTGAGTAGTTAATTTGTTAAAATCAAATTTATTACGAAATTTTATTAATTATTACATTTATAAACGTCCACCTATAATATTATCCAAATTTATTAAGCATAATTTCGAACTTGAAATTTCTTGCGATCGTATAAGAAAAATTATATCTCCGATAAGAAAGATAGATAGATAGATAGATAGATAGATAGATAAATAGAAAGAAAGAAAAGGAAATGGAAATCGTAAGAAATCGCCTGTTTTCTTCCGATTTAACCACTGACGGATCACAGACGCGGAAGTAACTTCTCCATTTGGTCACACGACACGCTCTCTCGGTGAAATACGATTTTCTTCTTTTATTTTTTCTTTTATTTTTCTTTCTTTTCTTTTCTTTTCGTCTCTTTCCCTTTCTTTCCTTTCTTTTTTCGCGTACATTGTCGGACGACAGGTAAGAAAGACGGATGAAAATATTCAGAGTGCTTTTCTCGAGGACACAATCGCCGGGGAATCGAAATGTCAAGGAAACTCGTCAGGAAGACCGAGGAACGACGACTGCAAAGAGGGAGGAAAAAAAAAAGAAGAAGATGAAGAAGAAGAAGAAGAAGAAGAAGAAGAAGAAGAAGAAGAAGATGAAGAGAATAAAAGAAGAATTTCATCCTTTGTCGGTTTCTTCGCACTACCGTGCAGCACAAAGTTACTTAAAGAAACGAAAGGAAAAGAAGAGACTTTCTATCCAAGACGACCTTTCTTTTGTTGAATTATGACTGTTATTCCACGCATTCATTCGCGATAACATCCCTCAAACCGGCCGTTAAGAGTTTGTCAAAAAAAAAAAATCCTTTGACTTTTCTGAAATCTTACGAAGATAAATAAGAAATCTTGTTCGCCCGAATAATTCAAATAATATAGAAAAATCGTCAGAATTTGGAAAGAAAAGAAAAGAAAACGATGGGAAAATCAAAGATTGTTTTGAATGTTGCATTTCGATGTTCTCCTTCTCTTTTTTTATCTCTTTGTCTCCTTCTCTCTCTCTCTCTCTCTCTCTCTCTCTCATATTTCCAAGGCGAGGCATTTACCACTTTCGCTCGATTACTAAGGCTAATTTCGATGAAAGACAATTTTCTCGAGCCGTTCTCCTATGTTTCTTTTTTCCTACTTTCTTTTTTTTTCCTTTTTCACAAGAATCTAGGAAGGATGACGAAGTACATAAACCGTGAGATAAATTTCCACGCGAATTTTCTCAAAGTTTATCGACAAGAGAAAAGGCAAGAGCGTGCTGCCTGTTCGACGTTGTTCGACGATAGTTTGTTCCAAGTTGTGCTTCGTCGTTCGGGCATCTCGAACGTTCAAATGCAATTACCACTTCCTTGTGAACATCAAAGGAACCTAAAGGGATCTCTTGAAATAAATCTCTCTCTCTCTCTTTCTCTCTCTCTCTTTCTCTCTCTCTCTCTCTCTCTCTTTCTCTCTATATCTCTCTTTATCTTTCTCTCCTTCCCTCCCTCTTTTTCTCCCTTTTTCTTTCTCTCTTTCTGTGTTTCTCTCTCTATGTTGCTAAGCTTGGAGTATCTCGAGGAAATGATAGATTTTTATCCGGGGACATGGCTTATCTGTTTCTTTTGTAATCCATTGTTCCACGAAATTGGAGCTTATGAAGAGACATGCGTTTTTCTACGTTTCTACGTTTCACCTAACCTATATACTAATACGTAGGCATGTATAACTTGTACCTTTACTCACATAAATATATACATACATATACATATATATATATATATATATATATATATATATATATATGTACAGGGTGGCCCATTCGAAGTTTCGCACACAATTATTTCTCGTTTCAAAAGTTATTTCGAATAAAATTTATCTCCATTTTGAATGGGGAAGAGGAAGAGGGTAAGAGAGAGATAGCTGAAATGGCATCTTATGATGATAACAAATTTTTAGGTGAACGTGCTTCAGAAATATCAAGCTAACCTTTGCTTTTTTTTATACGGAACTGTATATTTCTATTTAGTTTAAGCGCGTAGACCGTTCCGAGACTCAATTCATTAATCTTAACACTTTTGGTATTTTAATGTACAGTTTTATATAAAAGAACAATGAACACCTTAAAATCTCGGCCATCTAGAAAAGATTTGTCACAAACGTAAGACGTTTCTTCTCTCGACGTCCTCGTAATGGAGTAAATTTTATTTGAAATATTTTTCGAACGAAACGAGTTATAATTAGGGAAATAATTGCATGGAAAATTTCAAATGGAACACCCTGTATATACATATGTATGTATGCACGTATGTATGTGTGTACAAAGAATATACGAGTTGCTTTAATTTAAAATTCCAAATCTAAAGAGAAAACGTGTTATCTCTGTAAAAAAAAAAAAAAAAAAAAAAAAAAAAAAAAAAAGAAAGAAAAAGGAAAAAAAAAGAGGAAAAAAATTCACGATAACGAATATAAAATGAAATAATATTCTACAGCTATGCTGGTTAACTTTCTCCTCTTTTCTTACTAATCAACATGTGTTAGTTAAATCTGTTAAACGATCATTAAATGCAATGACGAACGATGTCATAAAATACATACATACATATATATATATATATATATATATATATATTTTTATTCAAGTACGTAACGTATCAATACATGCACGTAGATTATATATATATATATCAGGATATATGTACATAGACATAACGAGAAAACCAATATCGGTTATGTATATCTACATATATGTGACGTATCATGCGGCAAAGGCTTAATATTTCAACGTGATTACTTGAGGATTACTGTTTCATCAAACGAAAATATTTTTTATTTAATCGCTAGAAATGAAGAATATTTCTCTCTCTCTCTCTCTCTCTCTCCCTCTCTTTCTCTCTTTTTCTTTGCCTCTAATTTTCTTCTTTTATTTTTCTTTTTCTTTCTTTTTTATCGTTTTTATCTATCCATCGACGGGAAAGCAAAATACACGCTCGAAAACGATCCAATTCCACGTCATTGTCCTGTCACCACGATTAACCTACTTTCATTCTCATATGAGAAAAAGGAGAATGTCGTTCTATCTATCCATCCACTCATTCTTTTATTATTCCTTCATACATTTAATATCTGTTCCATTCTTTTTTTTGCGCTCTCTCTCTCTCTCTCTCTTTCTCTCTCTCTCTTTCTTTTTCTCTTTATTTCTTCAAGTTTCTTCTCTTTATCCATTTATTTCTTTCTCGTGCGAATAGTCAAAGGACTTATTGCCCGAGAGTTTCGTTCGTATGCGAGTTTGTAAAGCAGCTTAGAGTCACGACTGCAAAATTTCAGCGCGTTTCGGTCGGCGAAATTGAATCCAGCCTCCGGGGAAATGTTGCTGCCATTCTCTTCAGAGTCCAGCTCTACCCTTAGCCAACCTTCGGCCGAAGAAACTTGATTACTAAATATAAGCGAACGGTACCTCTTACAAATATATATATATATATATGTGCGTGTGTGTGTATACGTATATATATATACGTGTATATATATACATGTATATATATATATATACACGTGTTTGTATATACATATATATAGGTATATGTACATATAATAAATATATAGGAATATGTTCTTACTTATGTAAACCTATACCTGTTTATATATCCAGATATATAGTTTAGTAATGTTTAGATAAGTTCTAATTGGGTCAGGAGAGAAGATATAGTATATTCTGATCGAAAACGATACCTCAACGTTCTTATAATATTTCTGATACATGAATTGATTTTTTATAAGGAAAAACGGGATAAGGAAAAAAAAAAAAAAAGAAAAAGTAAGAAAACATAAAAATACATTTTGTTGTGTCACTGTTAAAAAAGAATTATAAATTTGTGAATTTAAAGCGCTTATGTAAGTAGAAAGCGAAATAAACATAACGTTAAAATAGTAATGAAGATAATGAAGATAAAGCAATAATGCTGATAAGTACTTATTTAGATAAAATTTATGCTATACAAAAATTAGTTGTAACGTAATAATAATAGTAATTAAAAAAAAAAAGAAAAAAAAAGAAAAATAATAATAATAATAATAATAATAATAATAATAATAATAATAATAATAATAATAGTAGAATGAAAATCGAACGAAATTGTTTCTCTTAGGATGGCCAATAACAAAGAAATCGATTTATCGACAATGATAATTTAAACACGTTTATTTACCTCCATCGCGTTTATAGAGAAACACGACGTAGAACGTAGGAGCTTCCTTTTCGAAGCTTTCGGCGGCGATTTATCTTATCTCGGCATTCATTGCCGTTGCCGCTACCCTCGGGCAACACTAAACTACCGGTGAAATAATAGCGGCGCTTAATCCGCGTGTAGACGTTCACGAGTGGCGTATCCTCGAGGATTTACGAGGATGGAATTCGGATCTTTGCAAAACGAATAGATTCGTAGCGTTACGGGTTTGAGTAGTGGCAAAAACTTTCCTGATACTACCATGTACGTACGTATATAGATACCTACTTCGTTTCTGTGGAAAAAAAAAAAGAAAAAAAAAAAAAAAAAAAAAAAGTATGTGCACTTGATAAATCGATGCGACTTTTATTCACGAAATAGGACGAACAGTGGCTCCTTTCTTGGTTTCTTTTTTCTCTTTCTTTCTTTCTTCCTTTTTTCCTTTCTATTCGAATTTTTAACGAATTATCGAAACTGCCTTATATATTTATCGACTTTGTCGACTTTGCCTTATTTATTTACATCATTTTTTCCCATGAGTTTTCAACCTAAATAGCTCAATTGAAATATGTATAACGAGAAAATACGAAAATGTTTCTCTCTTCGTATTGATTAATAATTAACCTTTCGCTAAGTCTAGATTGGCATGAACGAACACCAGCGTTATCCTGTAAATTAGATTTTACACATGTATGCTCGTTACTTGTGCAACGGACATTGTATCTAATGAACATGGGGAGAATATTAATGAAGCATACGAATTTAAAACTATTTTATTTTAATATTCACGAAGTAATAATAATATCTTATGATAAATTTCTTTTCCGGGACTTATTATAAATAAGTTATATCTATACACAATTGGGATATTTCTTAAGTATTTTGAATAGTTCGACTAAGTATTTGTAAATCAGTGAAAGACTCTCAACAAACAAGTAGTTTTGAATATCTTTGAACAGAAGCATTCTATGTAATATGAAACTTTGTAAGACTCTAACTCTCAAAGGATTCTAATTCATAGCATATTATATTATTATAATAACGAACATTTATATATATATATATATATATATATATATATATTTTCCTCTAATGTAATAAAGTATTAAAGGATTAAATGGAAAGTTTTGAATGAAGGAAAAATAAGGAACCACGCTATTTAATAGGATACAAAATTATAAAAATATTTAATAGATGTTATAGATAATGATTGGATAGATATTGATACTATTGATGATATTCAATGCCAATCAATTCAATAATAAAATACTCTATGGGAAGTATCAAATGCATATTGAAATTTTACTTGATATCAATTTTCACTAATATTTTCACTAATACTAATACTTCTACTACTAATACTTCTTGGATCGATGTCAAATTGAAAACTACTTATAGCAAATCAATATCTGTTTAATACCTAATAAAAGTATGGATTAGTGTTTGATACTTCCGTTGATTTATCGATAGAGAAATAAACAACGACGTATTCTGGAAATTAAAGAACGAAAGTTTAAAGGACAGAAGACAAATAAATGACAAATAAAAAAGTGGAATTTAAATTTTAAATAAAAGTATCAAATGGTTATCGATACCTTCATAAAAGTTATATAAATAAGTATCGATATCTTTATAAAACGATATACAAACGGATATCGATAGCTTCATACAAATACTGAACGAGTATCAATATTTTTGATACTTATGACTTTTAGATAATATTCAACATGACAACATAATTTGCAATATGATATCGATAGTATTGATTTAATATCGGTCTGATTACTAGTTACAGATCACGTGTACAAGAAAATAACTGAATGGTTCAGATAAAAAGCAAGAGAGAGAGGGAGAGAGAGAGAGAGAAAGAGAGAAAGAAATAGAGAGAGAGAGAGAGAAGGAATCTACGTCTACGATAAAATACAAAAAACTTTCAATATTGGTCGATGCCTTAATGGACTATATATCTAATACTAATGAATACTAATCCACGTATTCACAAATGCATGTAAGTATGTACAATAGATATTTATTCGACAGATACTAATCTCTCAAATTTTGAGTCTAAACAGGATGGAATTTGCAGGCGAGATAAACCAGATAGAGAAATAGAGAGAGAGAGAGAGAGAGAGAGAGAGAGAGAGAGAGAGAGAGAGAGAGAGAGAGAGAGAGAGAGATAGTAGACACGGATGTCCAGGTCAAACTACAGTTAATATAATAGTAGTAGTGATAGTATTACGAGGGTCGAGCTCTGCGGGCGAAACGATTTATTGAACCCATTATACGGTTGCAAAGCTCACCATCCTCAAATCCAAAGCCCAGTAGGAAAGAATCCAAGCGAAATAACGAGAGAACAGTAGACATGACCGTCTGAGTCGGACAGCAATGGATACGTTTCGAGCCACGGCCAGCATGATGTATATATTAATCCTTTAAGTGCTAAAATTCGTTTCCTCTCTCTCTCTCTCTCTCTTTCTCTCTCTTTCTCACTCTTTCTCTTTCTCTCTCTTTTTCTCTCTCTTTCTCTCTCTCTTACACATTTTTGGTCCTTTGAATTTGCAGGTACTAGGTTTTTTCATAGAGAGAAAAAAAAGATAGATAGATAGATAGATAGAGAGAGAAAGAGAGAGGGGCGGGGGACAGACAGAGAGAGAGAGAGTGAGATAGAGAGAGAGAGAGAGAGAGAGAGAGAGAGAGAGAGAGAGAGAGAGAGAGAGAGAGAGAGTTGATGAATATTCTGGAGAAAATTTTCCGTCATAAATTAAGGCAGCATACGGTAGAATAGAGATGCTGTGTTCCAGAATTTAAAAGGGGAAAAAAAATAAAGAAAGAGATCTCTCTTTGCACGTTTCGGTCTAAAAGTCGAGAAAACATGGCTTCCCTAAAGTAATACCGTAAACGTTCGAGACTATAGGGTTGGAAAGTTTGTTTGGCCGTCGGTATAGTTTCGTGAATCTTTTTCGAAATTCTAGTTCCCTCGTGGTTAAATCCATTAAACGATTACATAGAGAGAAATGGAGACAGGAAAGATAGATAGAAAGAGAAAGAGAGAGAGAGAGAGAGAGAGAGAAAGAGAGAGATAGAGAGTTGTTCACCCTGTATTCTCGACGAATTCGAACTTCATCGTAAAGGAGACCGAACTCTAAATAACAAGCAAACGATAAAGGTAGACACGAGTGTCTTCGTCATCTGCTATAGTACATATGTGTGTAAAGTACGTATCTAAGTATAGTTTTATATATATATATATATATATATATATATGTATATATATGTATGTATGTATATAGTTAGTATATATGCAGAGGAACACGCAAAACGATTTATCAAAGCTATTATAGCGTTAGAAACCATGCCATCCACGGATTCAAATTCCAACGGGAGGAAGTAGACAATGCGAAATAACGGAAGAACCCTACTCTCCTCTGTGTTTGGAGCCACATCGTATAAATTTCATTCGTACTAACGTAACGGAAGGTTTTTAGAAATGAGGGTTGCTAAACTGAGGCATAGATAGATTGATATATTTTCATGTTCCACGTTTCTTCCAACGTTTTCCCTTGATCATAAATAAATCAGTCAGATAACCGAAAGAAAGATAGATAGATAAAGAGAGAGAGAGAGAGAGAGAGAGAGAGAGAGAGAGAGAGAGACAGAGAGAGAGACAGAGAGGTTAACTCACTAAATTCTTCGTAAATCGTATTCGGTGTGGACGAAGGTAAGCATGCTTAGTTTTACGTGCATGTTTGTTAGCTTATCTCGTTTTACGATCAGTAGGAAACACGATCGAGAACGTTGGTGTGTCCAGTCTTCCTCTTGTGGTATGGTACGGTGATGATGGTGATAGTGATGGCGATGGTGGTGGCGGTAATAGTGGTGGCAAGTAACAGAAAGGGGGAAAGATCGAGACCATTATACGTTTACAAGCTCTGGAATTCAACGGCTCGAATTCCAACAGGACGAAGAGTCCAATAGGAAATAACGAGCGAGAAGAGAAGGAACAGTAGACAAGGGCTTGCCTGAGTCAGACAGCTGCACTCGGATACCCACTCGATTCGTTTCAGTTTCACGTTGGGGTAGTACATACATATATATGTACTAGGTAGCCTAGCTAGTATGAAAAAAAAGCAATGGTATTCTCGTTTACAATCTATTATAACGAAAAAGATAACTTTTTAAATGAGAAAAGACGTTGATCGTATCGTTGACTTATACTTTTATTTCATCAATCTCATCTAATTTGGTTCATAGTGACGTTTTGCTCATCAGCAAGGATTAATAGATCGCTGGAGAAATTGTCAATCTCATCGGCGAAACCTCCTCTGAATATTCATATCCTTTGCTATACCTTCTCTCTCTCTCTCTCTCTCTCTCTCTCTCTCTCTCTCTCTCTCTCTCTATCTCTATATCTATCTCTATATCTATCTTTCTCTCTGTCTGTTCGTTATAGAGAAAGCGGTAGCAAGCCACCGTTTCGACTACCATTCGATCGAATCCCATTTTGTCGTTCAGCCAGCCACGAAAAAGCGATTCGTCGCTGCTTTTTCTCCAAGTCGAAGCTTTATTTACACGCCGGACTGATTCCTCCCACAATTCTTTTCTCTTTTTTCTCTTTTTCTATTTTCCTTATCTGAATTTATATAAGCGAATAGATATAACAATACTGAACGACGACTAATAATCACAACTACGATTACGACGATGTATTAAAAAGTCAAGAAAATCATTTTCCTTTTTGTTTGTCACGTTAAAACGGAAGATTTCACGATGGCCATCATGAAAGCTAATATATAATAGTTTCTTGCACGAAAGTTTTCGTCCATGGAAGAAGGAGTAGAAAGAATCGTTTGTCTTTGCAACGCCAATAATTTTTATCTATCGTCGTTCGTGACTATACCAGAAAAGAAAAGGATCTACGCCTTTCGAACTTCTTCCTATCGTAACTATCATAAAAATAAGAAGAAAAGAAGTAAAACTAAAGAAAGGAAAAGAATAGAAAAAAAAAAAACAAACAAAAAACAAAGAAAAAGAAAGAAAGAAAAAAGAGAAAAAAAGAGAGAAGAAAAGAAAAAGAAGGTAAAAGAAAAGAAGAATGAAAGAAGTATCTTCTTCAAGCCTCTGGTATTTAGTAAGATATGATAGTACGATCGTGAAGAGGCGATAAAAATCGAAATAAAATCGATTCGAAGCTGACGTTGAAAGGAAGATTTACTATGACTTTCTTCTCTCGCGTTACAGATAGAATTCCGAAGAAGAAAAGAAATGATGATTAATGAACAAAACAATGTAAATAAGTACGTCTCGTGCTTGATACATATGTATAGATATATCATACATATATACATATATGCATGCATACACGTATATATTAAGAAGAGATCTCTTTTGAATCAATAAGTAACGATCGTACAACGGTGACGGTCGTGGATTAAACTGATGGATTATGTCTTGCAGGCCTATGACAGAGTGAAAAGAAAAATGCTAAAGATATACCGAGAAGGAGGAGGAAGAAGAGGAAGAAGAGAAGAAGGAGGAGTAGGGAAAAGGAGAAAGATGAAAAAAAAAGAAAAGTGAAAGAAAGGTATTTTAGAAGGAAGTCAATTCTTGTTGATGTAAGTTGCTCGTTTCAACACGTACCGACGGCATATCCTTGCCGTTAAATTAAACCTTAATCGCTTATTCCAGACGGAAGGAGCGATCAAGGTAGGAAGATCCGGCCGACGCGTGTATTCTCCTGAAAGCGTACACAATTCAGGAGAGTCGTTGAGTTTGAAAGACTTAAAGCACGCGCGAGCGAGCGAGCGAGCGAGAGAGAAAGATGGAGGGAGGGAGGGAGGGAGGGAGGGGGAGAGAGAGAGAGAGAGAGGGAAGGAAAGAGAAAGAGAGAGGAAATAATATAGTAGGAGTAGGAAGAAGAGAGAAAGAGAAGAGAAAGAGAGAAAAAGGAAATGATATAGTAGGAGTAGCAAGAATAGAGAAGAGAGAAGAGAGGGGGGGAGAGAGAGAGAGAGAGAGGAAAGTTGAAGGGGAAGCTGTGGGAGGATCTCAAATTTTCCCCGCGGGTGTAATCTGGCTGCGAAGTCATTGACTGGGACCGGATCTCTCCCTCTCTCTCCCTCTCTCTCTCTCTCTCTCTCTCTCTCTCTCTCTTTCCTCAGTCTAAGGGAAAGAGGTTCGTCAAGTATAGAGAGACGACAAGTCGAGTCAAGAGGGAAAAAGAGTGTAAAAGAAGAAGAAAGAGAGGGAGAGAGAGAGAGAGAGAGAGACCATCCTTCTCATCTGCCGTTCGTCGATCTCAAAAAAACGAAGATGGAAGGAGAAGAAGAGAAAAAAAGCAAGGAGAAGTACGAAACGAGGAAAGTAAAGGAAAGCAGTGAGTTTTAATGAAATCGATTAAGTAGTGTAAGTCCTTTACCGCAACTACGACTTCCCTCTTCCTTTCTCTCTCTCTCTCTCTCTCTCTCTCTCTCTCTCTCTCTCTCTCTCTCTCTCTCTCTCTCTCTCTCTATCTACCTCTTTTCTTTTTCTCCGTTTTTTTTTTGTGGATAGCTCAGGTTTACGAGAATGTGAACTGAAGATTTAATAATGAGAGCCGATTTAAAAGGGTAGATAGAGTGTGGCTTTACTAAGGAAATAAAGTATCGTCTTTGACTCTTTTCGTGTCTGGTTTTACTTGGAATTGTAATTCTATTTCTTTTTAGAAAGTTCCTAACATGTACTCTCTTCTTCTCTCTCTCTCTCTCTCTCTCTCTCTCTCTCTCTCTTTTACTCTCTGATCGGTTAACACAACGATGCTGGTTAAAGCTTACCCGAGGCATTCTCTCTTTTACCGTGCTCGGTACACGTCGATTTGTACGAGAAAAAGACGAATGGAAAAAGAGGATTCTCAAAAACAAGAACGAAAAAAAAAAAAAAGCAAAAACAAAAACAAAAAAGAACAGAAAAAAGGACGAGAAATAAAAAAAAAAAAAAAAAAGAAGAAAAAAAAATAGAAAACAAAAAAAAACAGATCAACAGAAAAAAAAGGATATACAAGAGAGAAATCGTATAAAATCGATTCGCTGCCAGATGAGATTTATCGTGGAGGGTAGGAACCAACCTATTGCGGCTTGCAACTTGTTTCCTCATTCGCAAAGCCGCGTCCCGCTTTATATTACGCGTATAACCATGTCGTACACGTACATGCACGTACAGTCCAGCACGTACAGCACGTACATATACACTTATACGTGCGATATACAAGCACTCTCTCTCTCTCTCTCTCTCTCTCTCTCTCTCTCTCTCTCACAACAAGAAAACAACTACGTTGGTTTTGCCATTACGAACGACAGAACGGATTGTCGGTTTACACGAACGTTCTACTCGCAAACTCGGAAAAGACGAATACATCGAGCGTTATCGATACTCGTCGACATCGAGAATGTAGAAGGATGAGACTTCATTTCATCCTCCCCCCTCTCCAACCATCCTTACTTACCACCCAACATCATCCTCCTTTCCTTTCGCCCGTTACTTCCATAAGTACGGAAATAAAAATCCCTCTTATATTTCTTCACGTAAACACCTTCATAAGGCATTGCTAGTACTAACAGTGCAAATCCCTGTAGCAAAGAACGCGGAGTCTGCGAGTCTACGACGCCGAAGATAAACGGCATATCCGTGGACAGATGAGGCGGACGCAAGCTATACGCTAGCGTTAACATCCTTTTAATGACGCGGCCATTAAGGATTGTGCGCGCGAGCGTACGCGCCAACGTTAAGCGACGTTATAAAGTATCCTGACAGTAAAGACTCTCCATTTTTGACGGGGCAACGAATTCGAGTTGGGCTTCTCTGAGCTACGACTACTTTGGGAACGAATAATAAAGCGAAAAACGAGAAAGAGATATAGAAAGAGAAGATTCAGTTGAGAACGAATTTTCCTTGTGCAATTTTAAAGAGACCGTCACGTGAATTCATCTAGAATTGATTTCATTCATCGACGTACCACGACTAAGAATGGAATGCTCTATTAAATTTATATATACTTAGGTATGTATAAATATGAATATTTTATATATATATATATATATATATATATATATATATTATATATATCAACTATAGAAAAGAGTTGCCCGATCGATTTAAAAGGAAATAATTTCCATTTTTCATCTTCTTAATGTTGTTAAAAGTCATTGTTAGATATTATTAATATATCTAATGGTGAGTATGATTTTTAACAAAATAACTTATATCTTATTTTAAAGCATTTAATTTATAAATTAATCTCGCTTGTATTTGACGTAAATTGAAAAAATTCGAGTATCGAAAAGCTGACACGTAACTGGCTTTCATCCTTTCTTCTCCTTTTTCTTTTCTTCCAAGAAAAGAGGAAACATTCACAATAGTGTCTGAGATAACGAGTACAAGATGTAACCTCAGTGGTAAAAGCTGGAAATAAAGGAACGTTAGTTCGGGAAGGCTGAGATGGGTGAAAAGCGTGAAACAGAAAGGTGATAGAGAAGTAAGAGGACAAGGAATGGTTGGAAGGTAGGTAAGAGAGGTAAAAAACAAAAAAGAAAAAAAAAAAATAACATACCTTTTCGTTTGTTGTTTGCCGAAAGGTGGCAATCCACTTGTCCTTTTAGCGAAAATTAATTGAGGCAAGTTTACATGCAAGTAATTATACGCTACAGCAGGTACAAAGGTAGTATTGCTGCTAAGGTAATTATTATGCTCGTGTTCGTTATCGTTGCACATTCACGTGTTACTTGCTAACGATGCAAGTGCATGCAAGCGGGAAACGCATTTGGGTTGTATGAAAATTTATTTTATAAAATCGAACTTTTGTATTCTTCATCTATGATTAGTTCTTTTCTTTATTATTTAATCTGATTTAATATTATCCATTAAAAAGAAAATTCACGCGTGCTTTAATGTATGATAAACACGAAAACTCTTAACATACTTTAGTTAAATATTTGACGGAAGAATTTAATAGAATATATATATGTACTTATATATACACACACACACACACATACATACAGAGGGTGTTTCAAAACTTAATATATACAGGGTAGTCCTTTTAAGTAAGGCCACTTAAATATCTCTTCGGTTTATTGTGAGGTAAAAAATATTTTTTACATAAAACATTAATTTTCGAAGATCAAGATCATATCAAAGTCATGTTATTATACATATCTGAATGTATTTTTTGATCGGCTATACGAAGCAATAAAAAAAAAAAAATGTAATTATGTATCAAAGAAACACCGATGATCTTGATAACTTCGAAAAAAATAACCTTGGGAAATATATCAAATATCTTTAATATCATGCACGTTACGTAAAAAATATTTTTTTTATCATAATAAGCCTAAGATTGTTTTACTTAGAAGATCCAAACTGTATATTGTAAGGAATATTTAGAGAAGCCAATAGAAATATTTTTTAACGACATGAGACCGTAAACAATTCGTTGATGCAACGTAATTACCGGACATTAAATGATAACGAAATGAATCTATTACATTGTTTATATAGACAAAAACATGACAAGTGACTGATGGAAATCATTTTATCAGTACAAACTGTTATTGCCAATGCAAATATTGATTGACAACATTAGCCGACTAATTTTGTCTCGTAACGAGACTTCATCGATCCCATTATGTTATCCAATAAAAACTGTTTCCCTTGATTTCCTTAATTACCTCTTACGGTATATATATTGAATTTTGAACACACCGTGTATATATAGCTAATATCGAAATTTTCAACCTTTACATTTATAATATTTTTCAATGAAAATATAGTGCTGGTTATTTAGGTATAAAATACTGAAAATTCTGACATTATTTATTAGCCAATTCAATATAATATATATAAACATATATACATACGTACATATATATATATATATATTTATATATATATATATATATGTATAAATATAAAATTTACACTGTTACGAGTTATCGGAATAAATAAACGAACCACCAGGATTCACTATCTCGTTTAATTTATATGTTTCTACAGAAACAATGGAAATAGGTGGAAGTTGGAAAAAAGGAAAAATGATGTGCACTCGATTGCACAGATTTAGAGTCAGCCATACCACAATAGGATAACGTAAAGGGATGATTCAATGCTTCTACCATTTCGACCCACCTCTCTCTTTCTCTCTCTTTTTCTTCTTAAAAGTTTTATGGACTTATCAGAAGACGAAGAGAGAGAAAGAGAGAGAGAGAAAGAGAGAGAGAGAGAGAGAGAGAGAGAAAGAGAGAGACAGAAAATTCTTTGGAATTTTATTTGAAGATTTCTCGGTATTCGCTCACACGAAGAAGAAACAACGAGGGAACTTGGCGAGGATAAGGGAATGGCATCAAAGGAACGTAGAAAGCATAGAAGGAAGGAAGGAAGGAAGGAAGGAAGGAAGGAAGGAAGGAAGGAAGGAAGGAAAGAAGTAGACGGGTTCGTTGAGGCGATTCCTTCGAAAAATAAGATGCAAAGATGCACCCGTGTGAGCACGTGCTTTTAACTCCGGTGACGTTGATCAAGCGTATCGCCAACTTCCTTCGAAGGATATATCGTGTAATCCTCCGCGAAATGCTCCCCGGAAATGCCTCGTGTATCTCGTTTCGATGCATATGCTGTTTGTCTGACCTCCACGTACTTCTCTCCTTCTCTCTCTCTCTCTCTCTCTCTCTCTCTCTCTCTCTCTTATCTCATAACATGTATCTACATACATATGTCATGAATACAAAACGATATATCGAAAAGGTAAAGTCATTTTAGTATGACATCGTTCTTCATACTTCTTTTCTTTGCATTTTTTATTTAGAAATATGATGATTTCAAAATATTCTTTTTTTTTTTTCATTCAACCAGAAGATGTTTTTTTCTTTTTTCAAATTTTTACTAACATCATTGAAAACTTATTGAAAAATATAATATCTTCTAATACTTTCTAATATAAAGAGTTAAGCGTACATTATGATGTTAAAGATACGATATTAAATTCTTATATATTTTATATTTACAAAAAGTTATGAAAAAATATATAAGACGAATATATCGATTTATGGAAGAAGTTAACGCGTTTATTCTACGGGTAATTCGCAGATTTTAGAATATTTGAAAAGATCGTAAAGAGAAATAATGAGGGAAGGAAGAAAAGTAGGTAGAAAGGAAGGACGGATAGACGGAAGGAAGGAAAGAGTTTAAGGGTGGATAATGATGACCGTGAAAGCTCGTAAAGGTGTTAGGCACGATTGTGAAATCCCCGAAACGATTCCCGAGTGGTAACGAAGAGTTTTACGGTAAACTCTAGAGGAGGAAATCGCTGTTCTAAGGTCGGTCCGGTCATAAATCCAAGTTCGCTAGTGTTATCTAGCTTCCAGCGTAGTTCGAGCCACCGCTTCAAGGCGTCCAGGGGGTGACTCGAAAAAGAAAAGATAGCGAACGATGAACGAAGGGGATAGAAGAAAAAGAAAGAGAATGAGAAAAAGTAGAAGAAGGAGGAGGAGGAGGAGGAGGAGGAGAAGGAGGACTCCTGAAACGACAATGCAACTCTCCGGGGAGAGAAAAACAAAATAGAGGAACGCCATTCGAAAGATCGTTACTTCTTCGTAACACGTTCGAACCGAAATGTCCAGGGTTATAAAGTTTTCACCAAGTGGTAATAGAAGAAATACAACTCTTGATTGTACAAGCTTCTCGATATATATATATGTATATATATATATATATATATATATATATATATACGTATAATAAATTTACATAACTCTTACGTATAATAAATATATAAATATATATATATATATATATATATATATATATATATGTATGTATGTATGTATGTATATATGTAGGTATTATTCTCGCTCTGATTCATACGTTAATGGATAGACCGAGATATTATTATAAGATAATATCATAATACGCAAATATAATTCCAGGGATGGATTTAACGAAAGAAGAAAAAGAAAAAGATAAAAAAATACTCGTAATAAAAGTAAACAATCATTCGCATAATCAAGATAAACTCTCGTTGGAATAATAATAAAAAAACAAAAAAAAAAGAGAAGACTTTTACATTCTAACAATAGATATTAAATATTTATTATTATTAAAACACAAAACGATGCGATAAAAAATGATGCGACAGAATATTTTTATTTTTACTTTCGTAAACCCAATCTAATAATTTCTAAGATATTAAGTTTATTTGAGCTTCGACGACAAACGCATTGAGTAATTCAATTTCATAGTATGTATCGTTAAGAAGTGGCAAGCGTAGGTAAAACGGAGTTATCTCTCTCTCTCTCTCCCTCCTTCTCTCACTCTCTCTCTCTCTCTCTCTCTCTCTCTCTCTCTTTCTCTCTCTTTGCCTGTCTCTCTCGATTTCTCTTTATGTTGGATCCCAAAGGTTCGTCGTCAAGGATGCGAGATTCCAAGGCGGTGATGTGGTCACGGCTGACGAGCTTCTATGTACATACACACGGAATTAAAGGCAATAGGAGTTCGCCACTTCGGCGAAAGTGCAGAGCGCTTCGTTAACTCGTGGCATACTCGAAGGACGTGTCTAGGATGCGAACTAAGAGCCAACGAGGCTGTCTCTTCGAATAGAGGTGATACAGCATTTATGGGACATCGCAGGCGGTTACTATCGTCGGTTACCACGATCTAACGGTCGTTGGACCCTATACTGTATTGCTTTGATCGAAACCCGAGCCTGGAGGAGTTAGACCACGACGAAAAATGGACGATGAAAAGAAAAAAAAAAAAAAAGAAAGGAAAAAAATAGAGAGAAATTACCTTTCGACCTTTACTAGTTTTTAAACAACAGCACATTTTCCTGTCTCTTTTTTTGCCTCTCTCTCTCTCTCTCTCTCTCTCTTTCTTTCTTTCTTTCTTTTTCTCTCTTTCTCTTTCTCCCTTTCTCTCTTTTTTAATAACAAGTAATCGAGAATCGGTTATTGGCAAAAATCAAAAACATTAACTAGCATTCATATTCCATCTACGTATTTTGCACGCTCGATATAATACGAAGTATTGATCTATTGTTAGTAAAGTATAAAAGGACAACATGGAAATGGAAAGAGGAAAAAGAAGAGATAGGAAAAAGGAACCCTCACGAGTGTATACATATACATACATATATATATATATATGTATGTATACATATAGGTATATACATGAATAGGTACATATGTATAGGTACGTTTGGAGGAACGTCGACGAGACAGACGTTTTTCGTTCGTCTTTTTCTGGTACTCCCGTAGACCAATTGAATCTGCAGTTTCAGAGAAAGGTAGCCGTCTTGCACGGATGCAGAGATTTTCTTCTACGAACTCGATCGGAGAGTTCCTTATAGAATTTCAAAGTCCAGCAAAGACTTGCCAAAGCTAGGAGGCGTGGTGACACGCGCGCCATGACTCGAACCGTTGTACGTGAGCGCCAAGGCCAATAATCCTTTTTTTAATTCCACTCGAATATCACGTGGCGTCGACATCGAAAATCATTGTCCCCAGTAGATAAAACGATTCACAAGCTTGAGAAATCGTAAAAAATTGTTATTCATTTCATTTATACTCTATCTCTCTTTTTCTTTCACTTTTAATGAAAAATTTAATTATTACAACTAAGCTATTCAATGATATTTTCATCTTATATGTATTTTGTATTATATTATTGTTTTTTAATTCGATAAAATAAAATTGCGAATTTCACAAACTTATCGTTGGAAGAAAGAAAAGATGCTTATCTTTGCAACTAAAAGTATCGGTGAAGGATCGAATGATAGGAAAAAGAAGAAAGATAATAGAGATAGAGATAGATAGATAGATAGATAGAGAGAAAGAGAGAGAGAGAGAGAAATAGAGAGAAGGAAAAGAAGAAAGTTAGTTCGTACTTTTGTCTTTTTTTTCAATCCTCTTCTTTTTCTTCCTCTTTCTCTTCTTCTTCTTCTTCTTCTTCTTCTTCTTCTTCTTCTTCTTCTCGAAAGTTGGAGAAAGATCAGGGAAAAGTCAGATAGGCCGAAACGAATAAACCTTTCAGACCGGCTTGGTTATCTCGTGGGACACGTCGAAAGTAAAGCACGAGACGAAAAGAGAAAGAGAGAGAGAGAGAGAGAGAGAGAGAGAGAGGGACAGGCAAGTAAGTCTCAAGAGAGACAGACAAAGAGAAAAAAGAGAGAAAAAGAGTAATGATTACTGAATTCGAATATCCACTAAAGAACGAAGCAAGTAAGTACGAAGGATTATATATACGATGACAGATAAGAAAGAAAAAGAAAAAAGATAAAGATATAGAAAGAGAGTGTGAGAAAAAGAGAGAGAGGGAGAGAGAGAGAGAGAGAGAGAGAGAAAAATAGAGAAAAAAAGAGAGAAAGAGATAGGGTGGGAGAGAAAGAGAGAAAGAATTGCCAAAAGGGAAAAGTGAAACGATCATGGAAACCATTAATTGCTCACGGCTTTCGAGCTTGGTAAAGGGTGGTTAGTTTCTTCGTTACTTCAACGAGAGACTCTTTTCCTTCTTTACATCCTTTCCAATCTTTCTGCTGAGAAGAAAGTTTTCCAAAAAAAAAAAGGAAAAGAAAAATGACGACGGCCATGTTTTCGATCGAATTAAATACAAGTCAATCGAACGTTCAACCACGAAGGGGAGGTCCACCGGTGGTGTCGCGCTTTCGCCAAGCTTTAGGATTCCTCGATGAAAACCGAAGAGAGAAAGAGAGAGAGAGAGAGAGAGAGAGAGAGAGAATGATGCAACGGTGGTCCGTTTGATCGATCGACACTAGAATGTTCGTTGGCTCTGAGCCGTTACGGAGGACGCAACGTTGATCGCATAATTACTCTACGGATTGACGTGTATAGCACTTCTCGTCGACGTTACGAGGAAGAGTGAAAAATAAAGGATAAGGGGAGCGCTGTCGAGAACGAACGAATGAGAGAAAGAGACGAACAGAGCGGCTGATGGAATCGATAACAAAACCCCCAAACGTATATATATATATATATATATATATATATATGTATATATATGTATATATATATATATCCTCTTGACGCGGTTAACATTTAAACATTTTCATTTCGACCACTTTCGAATTGTCGCTTAAACGAAAGCCACCAATTTCGAAATTGAAATTCAACTGAAAATAAAACCGATCTTTTCGTGAAACTCATCGATATTTGTCAGCCATTATCATCAGCTATTTTCTCTCTCTCTCTCTCTCTCTCTCTCTCACACACACAATTACAGTATACTTTCTCGTAGAAAAAGATTTCAAATGTATAGCATACCATACCACTCGTTGGAACTATAAAGTTTCGAGATTTTAGAGAGATGGGATATAAAGTAAACGCCTTGAGCTTTGTGTTTCTTTTTAACGTATCTAACGTAATGTGTTCGAGAAAGATAGAGAGTAAAAGAGAGATGATGATTGTATCTCACCACCTTTCTATCGAAATAAGGGGTGAACGTTTCACCCGTACGATCGATGCAAGATGGAATGTGAATCTTCTATCCTTTAAAGTATCACACCGAGATTCGTAGACCCTCGATAATATACGCTTGATATCGCTAGAGATACGAAAAGGATCGATATACGAAAACAGATTCGATGAATGTATTGGAGACTATGCTATAGAGATATATTTGAAAAAGGAAGCAAATAGCGATAGCCAACATTTATGCTCGTCCGATTTCTCTCCCTTTCTTTCTTTGTCTCCTTTGAAATTTCTGATCGTAAAGATCGAAATCGATCGTCCTGGGACAAAGAAGTAACGATTTTATTTCTGTTGAAAAGAGCAAAACAAACGCTACGATCGGATTTGATAGAAAAGTTAAAATAAAATAGATACGTTCGTCATGTTCGAAATAAAAGAAAGAAAAACAAAATGAAAAAGAACTCTCGAAAACATACATATATATATATATATATATATATATATATGTGTGTGTGTGTGTGTAAAAGTATAGATATATAATATTCAGATATATATCACGAACACGTAGGCAACGTTTTTCTTCGCTTTTCACAAGCCCTAGACTAACTCTTAACCGTAAAGTGGAATGTTAATTTGCCATGAGCTTCGTTCTACATGTAAACGTCAAAACTATTTACGAATAACAGTTCGTATATGTTCTCACGTAGTATGTATAAACGTTGAACGAAGCTTTCGTACGAATATATATATATATATATATATACATATATGCGTTCACGACTCTCAAGCATATTTTCATCGCAAATGAAAATTCATCAGATACTACAGCGAGATCGTCATTACTATTACGACAAAGTTGATTCGATTCAAGTTCAATCCCCTTTTTTCTTTCTTATTATTATTGTTTATACTCGAGCTGGTTAATTGCTTTTTAAATTAAGCCTCAAAGAGAATTAACATATTCAAGTATCTGTGAAAACGTAACCACCAGCATTTTACGTCTGCTCACCTACAAAATTCCCTATCTTTTCTCTTTCTCTCTCTCTCTCTCTCTCTCTCGCTTTTTCTCATTTTGAATCTTTCCCCTATTTTCCTCTTCCTTCCTTCGCCTCTTCAACTTCTCAACGAAGCAAAGGAAATTAGCAGCGTTTTAGAGGGAATCGTCGTCTCTCCGCTCTCAGCAAACGTAAATCGGACATACGTAAACCAGCTACATGTGTACGCGACACAAATGCGAATTGGATGTCCAAACTAAGTAATCACACGACTCGCGCTAACAAGCTATCTCGTTAATACTCGACGGACAAGATTATCTCTCTTAGGAAAGAAACAACCGCATTGTTCGAGTCTCACGATCTCCTGTCGAGTAGTAATATTCTAGTAGAAAGTACTATGAAAAAGTATGCATTTGTGTGTCGTGCGTGTGTGTGTTTGTGTGTGTGTAAGAAAGAAAAAGAAAAAGATTGATTGTTTATAAAGCTTGAGAGTAATGTCATATCGATCTTTCATGCTCGAGGCTGGGATCTTCTCTTCTCTTTTTTTTTTTTCTTTTCAGACTTTTTCAGCATACGTCTCGTTAAAAATGTCTCGATATCATTTGTCTCTCGTACAATGAATTTACAAAAGGAACAACATATTATCCGTCCTTTTCTCTCTCTCTCTCTCTCTCTCTCTCTCTTTCTCTCTCTCTCTCTCTCTCATCTTCGGAAATTATTGATCTTCGTATTTTCATTACTTTTAAATTTATTTGATGGTAATAAAAAGTTAAAATTTCGATCAAGTTCTTTTATTTAAGTTTTATCCAATACGTGCCGGTATGCCAGAATGCAAACGAAGGAAAAAACTTTCATCTGACCGAAGTTGAGATCTAAGGATCGAAGGATCTACCAGAAAAAGAGAGAGAGAGAGAGAGAGAGAGAGAATAAAAAAGATGGTAGAATTTAACAAGGAACTTATTAGAATTTATTTTCCCAAAGACGAACTCTAAACTAACGAACTTTCGCACAACAAAATTATATTCCACGACGATTTCCATCTTCGCGGCAGGATTAATTAAAGTTAAATTTATCTTCGTATTGGGGACGAAGGCCGCATTCGATGCGAGTTTCTTTCCTTCAACTTAGCCGCTGATTGTGGATTACGAATGAACGAAATCGAATCGAGTATGCAACGAGCAATTAAAGGATACTTTTCTCCCTTCTCTCTGTCTTTCAATGTCACTGTAAATACGAATTTGAAGAAAAGTTAAACGGATATTTACTTTCTATTTGTGTCAAACGTTCACTCGTTTCTATGCAAATTGCGAGAGAGAGAGAGAGAGAGAGAGAGAGAGAGAGAGAGAGAGAAAGATAAATAGATAGAGAAAGGGAGAGAGAGACGGCTTACGGTATAATGAATACATCAAAAAAAGCGGAGAAACAGAAAAAGTGCTTAAAACAAAAATATATAAACTGATCCGATATAAACGCGATATTAAATTTCTTGTAACGGTGAAAAAAAGAAAGAAGAGTTCTTTTCAAATAAATAAAAATTTATTTCCTATTATATGGGAAAATGAATCGGTTGGATATCGCATATATACCAACCTATGTGGATACACTTATATTAAATTATTACATTAACGCAAAGCTCGTTTTCGAGAGAAATATCAAACACGAGTCATGCTCTAAAAGAAATTTAATATTTTCCACTTTAATTAATATTTCATTAATTTACTCTTTAAATAAGACGAATAACGTTAATTCATAACCAACGTCGCATTCTCGTTCTAATAAAATCGTTAAGAAAAAGCCAGTCTAATATTGCGCTTAATTGCAGATCCGACACGTTGCTCTTATCGGTCGATCAAACGAAACGAGCAAAACGAAATTAAACCTTACACATTTCTGTTTAATTTTTTTCATATTTCTTTTTTTCTCTTTGTATAATTTTCTTCCTTGTTTATTTTTTTTTCTCTTCTTTGTTCTACTTTTTAAACATTACTTTTGTTGTATATACTAATAAACAAGCGTAAACGTATTACTCGTTACGAATAACCAAATGTTTTACTAATAAAAATTACGTACGCTATACGAAAAACCTGTTTTTATTCGTTATAAACGTAAACCATTGTACATGTATAGAAAAGAATAGAAATTAAAAAGAATCGAACGCAAAAGAAAAAAAGAAAAAGAAAAAGAAAAAAAAGAAAGAAAAGGAAGACAAAGAACTAAAGAAATTAATTACTACATTGAATATCTGACTATGGAATAATATTGAAAATGAATTTAATAAATTATTTCGTCATTCGGAAGTGTCCAATCCACATAATACTTACTACATCCATGAAAATATTTAATACTGAAAGGATTAACAATAGAATATCTGACGCTGGTTTCGTGTAAACACACTCGTATCATCCCAGCTTTTACGATTTGCCATTCAACTATTCTCTCTCTCTCTCTCTCTCTCTCTCTCTCTCTCTCTCTCTCTCTTTCTCTTTCTCTTTCTCTTTCTTTCTTTGAAAAGTTCTGTAAAGCGTCGGTGCAAATGGAAGAAGCAGTATGCTTTTTCATTCTTTATCGTAGCAGTTAAACAAACATTTGATTAAATATTTCATTGACAATTTCACGATCTTACAAAGGTCTACCATTCAAGGTCATCTAGCTTGAAGCTTAACTTCCCTGAAAGAGAAAGCAAAAGGGGGAGAGAGAAAGAGAGAGAGAGAGAGAGAGGGGAGAGAAAGAGAAGAAATATATATATATATATATATATATATATATATATATAATTAAGACCGAATCTATAGTTCATTGTTCTATTTGTGTGCTTTTCTCTCAATCGTCCTTATATATATTCCCTCTTTATGTACCCTGTCGTCTCTCACACGTTTCGTGCGACATTGAGAAAATCACTCGCGAATAGTTTCGCCTTTCTAACGAAATTCCATGAAACTTTGCGTCTCCTCACAAATGGCTTATCTTTCTTCATACTACTCATTCCTTTCTCCGATAGAATCGAATCAAAGCAAATCCTTAACCCTTTTCGAAGTTTCTCTTTTCGCTTTTGTCGTGAATAGACTCTATTTAACACTTTCATTTAAAATCGAATGTGTACAATAAGAGTAAAAAAAAATTCGAACGAAATGTATGTGCGTGTGTGTATGTGTGTGTATATTGTCCACAATACTTTCTTTCGTTAGACAATAGATATATTAATTAGTCAAAATGTAAATGATTTTCATTATTTTTGTAAAATGTCATTTTTAAAATCTAATCGTATCTTTTCCTCGAAACATTATTATATAATAATTTATTATAATACACTATTATATAAAATTTTATTTAATTCCTATTGTTTTATCTGATATATACAATATGAGGTATATCTTGATATGTATATCAGAATAATATTGCTGATGGTTTTGTATTATCGGTTCAATGATAATAGTCAAGAGATGTAAACAAACCAGTTGCATATTAAATGTATAATAGATACATGAGACTCCCTTTTGGGGAGCCATTGGTCTGCGAACGGTGGTCAATTGTTGAGTGCAAGAGCTATGAATCCATAGATCATGTAACTACTCTGTAAGGAGTTTGCTTCGATTTCTCGTTCGTAAACTGTTATGATATCTGAAGGTTATGAATATGCACTTGACCCGATCACGTGTATTTGTTTACGTTTCCTGACTCGTCTTATTGAACGTACCTATTAATTAATTCTTCTTCCCTCTTACTGCACAAATTTCCAAACGTCTGCGTGATAATATTAACCCATTCATATATCTTCTAACAGAAAATTATAGAATGCTATGTAACGTTGACGAGAAATTGTTAATTAAATAATTATTGTTTTAATTAAAAGAAACAAAAATCGATAGATAAGTAATATAAATTAAAAACGTATAGAAGCCGAACGACCGTAACAGTCGAGTGTCTACTTACGACTGCATCCTTTCGTTTTCTCTATCGACTTCATCGTCCTCTAACGCTTATCTGTTGTTTGTTTTGTCTCATTCACATCTCTGTAGTTCTATCTCTCTTTCTCACTCTCTCTCTCTCTCTCTCTCTCTCTCTCTCTCTGTCTGTCTGTCTGTCTCTCTCTGACTCTCTCATTCACCATGAAGATGATCTAATCAATTCAAGTCATATATTTTTTTAATATATAAAAATATTCTTTCGTGTAATTAAAAATTTTTAATAGCAGCGTAATAAAAAAGAAAAAAAAAAGAAAAAAGAAATAAATAAATAATAATAAAATAAAGTAAAATGAAGTGCGTAAAAAATTTTCGATTTACAATTGGATTACGTTCATCAAATTATGACGAACAATATAATTAATATCTTTAAGAAAAGAATTTTTCTCCATCGAACAAAATCGTATCAGATATTAAAATGATATCAACTCTATTAGAAAGAAATAGTTGAACGAAAATATAGGAATATCGCATATCGATGAAAAATATAAAGACGAGAAGGTGGATGAAGAAGAAATCTTGAAAGAAAAGGCAAACCCTTATATAGGCAAGGAAACGAGTTTCCTAGGAAAGCTAGGGGATCGAGTGTAGCAGGTGCTTCGCGGTCCGATGGCACAGGTCATCGTCGGATTTCCATTATGGCACGATGCTCGATTCACCGGTCTCGTTGAATAATGAACGAGCAGCCGGTAGACAGGGCTGACGGCAGAGAAGCGTCCCTCTGAAACCACCAGTAAAATCGATGCGGGACGAGTTCGCAACCTCCTCTTCGTTGTTCTCTTTCTCTCTCATTCTCTCTCATATTCCCTCTTTCTTTCTCCCTCTTTCTTTCTTTCTCTCTCTCTCTCTCTCTCTCTCTCTCTCTCTCTCTTTCTCTCTCTGTCTTTTACTCTTATTCTCCTATCGCGAATGAGAAAGCAGTCTACCGTCGCGTTGAGACGCACTAGAAATATGGAAAAGAGAAAGAGATAGATATATAGATAGAAAGAGAAAGAGAGAGAGAGAGAGAGAGAGAGAGAAAGAGAGAGAGATAAAGAAAGAGAGAGAAAGAGGATAGAGAAAGATGACCTCGTGACCGAACGCGTGACCTCGTCATTTATAATTTCGGCCATCCGAATCTTTAATATCCGGTCTGAGGGCGCGACGATAGAGGAATAAGGGGAGCGGAGGGGGGGTTAGTGAAACGGGATGAGGGAAAGATATGGGTGTCTCCGTGGTTCGCGAGCCGAGGGTAATGGCTATGAAACGACGAGTTTCTACGCACCTACCTTCATCGATCGTTCGTATGAGTGCGGGAGAGATAGAGAAAAAGAAGTTAGAAAAAGAAAGATAAAAAGAGAAAGACAGAGAGAAAGAGAGAGACAGAGAGAGAGAGAGAGAGAGAGAGAGAGAGAAAGACTTAGCAAGCGATTATGATGAAGCGACTTCCTTTAACTTTTGCAATTTATACTTTCGAGTTTTGGATTGACAAGTATGAATTTTTAAGGGAGTATACGAAAGCTTCGCTTTCCCTTCTTCCTTCTTCCTTATCTCACTCTTTCTCTCTCTCTCGCTCTTTCTCTCTCTCTCTCTCTCTCTCTCTCTCTCTTACACATGTATCTTCTACGAGTATCAAGAGTCTCTTCTTCTTCTTCTTCGTCTACGTGAATCTCTAGAAATGTCCACGATGAAGAAGATACGAAAATCGTCGATTTGGGATATCTTGCTGAAGGCAAGATTCTTCTCTCATTCACGTACTTTTCCTGTTAGCCAAAGTAAATTAATTTTGAAATCTTAATTGAAGCCGATCCTTCGAGCTCCAATATCAAGGATATATCGAAAAAGAGAGAGAGAGAGAGAGAGAGAGAAACAGAGAAATAGAGAAAGTAAGATAGAAAATTATTTAACCGGTTTGTTTATTAAAAACGAAACCTTACGAAAGAAAATATTATTTTTCTATCGTATTATATTAATTAAAATCGCGAAGAATATGATACATGAACGTGTATCATGTCGCTTGACTTGCAAATTCAATGCAATATGACAACTATCGTTAGGAACTTTCTCTAAGAAATTTCTTCGTGCTCTTAACAATATTAATGATCCTAATCGTACGATGTAATTATTAAACTTTTCTCTCCCTCTCTCTCTTTGTCTTTCTTTTCCCATATATTTTTTTTCCTAATGCCAAATTCCATGATAATTACACGTCGAGTTTGACTAAATTTGTCAAATATAATATAACAAACTCATTCGTATATTTCGTATATTTTATTTACACTGAAAAGAAAAAAAAAAGAAACGCATAAATTAAATTCAAATTAAGTATTAATATAATATTGAACGAATTAGAAGGTTATAGAAAAAAGGAGAGGGGCGGGTCTCATAAGTGTCGTGAAGAAGTCAGTGCCGATCATCAAAGAAAAAAGAAAAAAAAAAAAAAAAACAAGAAAAAAGAAAAAATCGAAAAAATCGAAAAATACTTACGGTACTAAAACACGTCACTATTCGATGCGTAACTAAACGAATTTTTGAAATAGGATAGGAGGAGAGAAGATGCTTTATAGAGAAATAGAAAAATATGTGAGATATCTACGTAAAGTTTCTTGACAGTCAAGGCTAAACGTAAACACGTTGGCCCGTTCGTCTTTTAAAAAGAAAGGGTATGAGAATGCCGAACGTGCGCGAACCTCATGTCACGTACATCTGCGCGTAAATTGAACTGCAGCCCGAATGTCTGCATGTGCGAGCTATAAAATACTTTTCCCATTCCATTTCTCTGTCCAACATCCCCCACCAATCTCTTTTCTATCGTTCCACTTTCCAGTGAAGGGAGAGATCATCCCAGATGTGTCGTTTCAATTAACGATTCATCGAAATGAATCTTATCCCTCGGTAGAACAACGCTAACGATCAACGTCTATCGTTAATTACGAACTGTCGAGCGTTTATTAATTAGCGTTTATTTTCAGTTTTACCTAGAAGCTATATAGGAAGTCCTTCTCGTACAAGGTAACTTATTCTCATCTTACGAGATTTAACGTCTGTTAGGAAAGACGACGGTAATGAATCTTAGATACGAATACGTTCTTCCGTTTAATGTTTCTTTAATGTTCACGTTCCTTCGCCTATTTTAAATATCGATCCAGTCAAGAATTATCTCTCGTTAACGTTAAATTATTACTAAGTTATCAGGGCCGACTCTTTCGATCGATAAATGATTATCTAACTTCTTGAAAGTACTTTACGTAGAACGAAAATATGTATATTTTATATATAACATAATATATAGTATATATATATATAATATAAATATATATATATATATATATATATAAAAGGAAGAAAGATAATTTATAAAATATATGTATACACATAAATACACACACACACACGCGCACACACACACACACACACACATATATATATATTAGAAGAACTGAGTCATCGATCAAACTGTTCTTCCTACATAAGCTGTAATACATCATAGAATTTCCTGAAATAAATATACATATACATATTTCGCGTCGTATAAAAGTCGAGAGATCTCATGATTATTAAAATACGCGGCGGGAGCGCGTCCTGTTCGACGTAAAACCATTCATAGGAGAAATGATGGACGAGGATGTGTCGAAGGGTGCAAGAGACGAATGTGTGTGTTTTTTTTTTTTTTTCATTTATGCACGGCCGCGTACAAAAATAGCCCGAGTCAATCGAAATCAAACGACTTTTGTTCTTTTTTAATCTATCTCTCTTTTATCTCTCTTTCTCTCTTTTGCTTTGGCTAATTGTTATTAACGTCAAAGAACAAATTTTACTTCGTTGCAATTCACTTACGTATATGTAATTACGTGTATGTATACATATATATTTAAGTTCGTACATACCTACCTGTTTTGGTTATTTGACGATAAAAGTTACTGTGATCATTATAAAGAAGAAAAAAGTATAAAGAAATGTAAAATTTCTTCGAATTTGTTGACTGTATCTTCATCCATGGCATATCTTCGTTCTTTTTCTAAAAAGAATATTGTCAGAAGTACAAATATTTTCAAAAGTTTTCCTCTTTCTCTTTCATTTTTATTATAAAATATAATAATATTTAACACTTACGTCACATCGAATATACATAACACCTATGTACACGTGAATCGCATACACGTATATATATATATATATATATATATATATATATATATATATTTATATATTTATGCATATGTACAATTACCGCCATACGCATACATGCGCATATAAATTTTCTTAATTCCTTTAGAAAAAAAAGAAAAGAAAAAAACAAGCCCTTAAAAAGATCTTAATATTAAAGTAAAAACGATTAAATCGTTTATAATGATCGTTCCAGCAGATTATTTGCTTCATTATGATATTCGAGAGATTCAATCTTATATATCCTTAACGTACAATATAACCATAAGCTTCTTAATCGGTTATCGTATTCGTTCGTATAATTTATTTGAAATTTTTTCATAATATTTCTCTTTGGATTTTTTTTCTTTTCTTTTTCTTTTATTTCTTTTTACTTTTTTTTTTTTTTCTTTTTTATCGAGAATCTCTCATACGATTTAAATAGTCAGAAAAAGAGGAATACTTAATGTTCTCGTTATATTAACGTACAGACAAAGTAAATGTTCTCTCTCTCTCTCTTTCCCTCTCTCTCTTTCTCTTTCTATTATATACATTATTTCATTCTCGTCTAAGTCTACATATACATATATCCATTTTCTTTTTTAACAATCGTCCATTCCGTTCCGTGTCACGAAACCCTTTATCCTTTCTTTTCGTCGACGGATATCCACTTTGCAAAGGAATAATGAAGAATAATTAGATTTCGAACAATGCTTCGAAGCCGATACTCCCAGCTAGATTACGAATTATCAAGGACGATATGCTCAATAATCAAAACGCGATGGGGCTGATAAAATCGTCTGGTATTCGGATCGATCCGCAAAACAAATATAGAAGGGTCGATGTACGATCTTGCGAGCGTGAAATCGTTTCATTACAGCAGACCGAGTGCATTTTTTCATTCCTATAGATATATACCAGGTGTATATGTACATACATATATATGTGTTGATATATATATATATATATATATATATATACATATATGTATTTATATGTGTGTGTGTATAAAGCGTGTATAAAGCTTACTATATATGTACTGTCTTGCATTTACGTCACAATCTAAGTTTTCACGTTTCACGCGACGGGTACACGTACATGCTCTCTTAAATTCAATTTAAGACAAATAGAAGAAATAAACAGAATAAAATGTACCTAGAAAAATCTATATATCAGTACATTTCATGACTTTATTATAACGAAATTTCATTGCCGTTCATTTTGTTCAAGAAGATAAAGAAAAGAAAAAAGGAAGAGTTAAACGTTTTGACCTTTCACAAAAGATAATAATGATTGGTGCTATTTCGTTCTCAGAGAAGAAGAAGAAGAAGAAAAAAAAAAAAAAGGAAAAAGAAAAAACTTAATAAAAAAAGAAATATAAACGATTCGTCGAATCTACTACATTAACGAAACTCATTTCGTTATGATGATTTTGCGGTTAACGAAATATTACGCGACAATGATATCTCTTCTCTTTGTAATGCAAAATGTTGTGGAACGTCGATGGTCGATTCGATATATGCTGTGTAAGGTCGTTAGAAGCATAAGCTCGTTCATGCGAGATAGTAAAATGAAGAGGGCTTACACAATGGCAGAAATTGCTTTACGAATTTCCCAGCTTGCATCACGCGAAGAATTAAGTAAACTCGATACGAAATGTTATTACAATAGATCGCAACAATATTGTATTATCTATGTATAAATACATATGCATAGTTTACAAGGCGTTAGATAGTAACCGTGGTCCAACCTCTCGGAAAAGTTATTGATTCATTAGGGAAGAAAAATGAATAGAAATTACGGATTAACAGTTTCGTTTTCTTTTTCCTGTTTCCATAAAAAAAAGAAAAAAAAAAAAAAAAAGAAAAAAGAATAAAAAAACAGAAACAAAAAAAAGAAAAAAGAAGAAAAAATAATATCAACTTTGTAAATAACGTTTCATTACTTTAATAAATCTCGTAACGTACATTTTCGTCGCGAAATGTACAAAACAAAAAGATATAAAACAATAATTAATATAATGAT
>NC_062189.1:15065046-15067546 GCF_912470025.1 Vespa velutina
CGTTCGTTCAATTTGCATTTTGTCATGGTATTAATGTTTTGTTAGTGCTTTTTTTTTTTTTTTTTTTTTTTTTTACATACTTCTTTTACAACTAGCACTTTGACATCTTCGTTAATGACAATTTATTTCCAATAAATGTATTTACGCTCATCGATGAATCCCGTAAAATTACATTTTTATAGAATACATATACGAGCATATATATTTATATTTACATACATTATATATATATATAGAATTCAATATACTCTCAAAAAAAATTTTTCTCTCGGTTCTCCTACCTACAAAAAAAAAAAAAAAAAAAAAAAAAAAGGAAACAAAAAAAGAAAAAAAAAACTAAACAATAACAATAATCTAAACAAATTGTTCCCTCACTTATATGCGATATTAAATGAATAATGAAGAAGATAAGTAATTTATTTTTTGTCCCTTTTTATCATATAACATTATTTTATCATATAAAATTAGCCTAAAGGCATCCTATAATAAAATATACAAATAAAACGAAATACATATAGATCATAATTAATTATAAGAAATTTTAAACGAACTTGCGCTTAACAAGATTTCAAAGAGAACGCTTTGTTTTTTCATGCGTTTAGAATTTCTGTACACCACTCGAATATCTTTCCGCTTTACGTATACGAGCGTTATGTATTTATATGTCACTTACGCATATATACAGGCGCAAATACACGCACGCGCGTATACGGGAAAATTCAGAGGAAGAGATTCAGTTTTGGCAAACAATGGGGCGGACGATATTTGCCATTTTCGAGCGGGCACAGTGGTGATACATTCAGGAATTTCTGGTTGCGCTAAACGAGAAGGATGCGGTTCCGGTCGCGGAAACGCGGGTAAATGGGCGGCACGTGTATACACAAACGTACCGCAAACGTATACATAGATATATATCTATAGGAACTGTGGAGATGGCAATGAATGTGAGAATACGCACAATCAATAAATAAACAAACGCATATATGTACATACGTACCTAGAGTACCGAGCACACTCGTAAACTATCTCAGGAGTAGCGTTAGGTGCCCTGATTCGTGGATAGTTGCAACGCCGAAAGGAACTGAAGTACGCGTCGGCCTTTCCCAGCAGTCGTCCCTGAAAAATATAAAGACATAAATCTAAACAGACGTCGGTGTGCGCTTACCATTCGCTATTTTAAGGTCGTATGTACCAGAAAAAGGTCTGCTTCGCGCTTCACGCACCGATCTTACGCGGTCGTGTTTTACGACGCGATTCTGTGGAAAAATATGACGGGAAACGTTTGCTGAAATATCATCTTAAGAAAAAGAAATATAAAATTTATAGAGTATTTCAAAGTGAGGATATGCCAATGATGTATAAATCCAATTTCAAGTTCTTTATAAAAGTTTCCTTAATGATAATGAATTTATGAATCAATGAATATGAAAGATTAAGAAAAAAAATCCTGCCTTATTAAAAAGAAAATAGATTTATCATTGATGTCAATGATGTCGTTGATTTCATTTCATATAAAAAATAACGACTGAGTTAACGAATTGTAATGAAACGAGGAATCAATACATGGACACATGCACGCACACGCACACACGCACGCACATACACACATATAAAAGAGGAAACCAAAACGTTTCGAAAGCAGCTTCATTAAACATGAGCTTGATTAATAGATACATAAACAAACGCGTGATTAATTTCGTATCCATTTAATTTTTCCGCGTTTACTTTGCGTAAAATCGGATTACAAAAAAGGAAAGGAAAAAAAAAAAAAAACAAAAAAACAAAACAAAAAACATACTAAAAAAAGAAAAAATGAAAGAGAAAGAGATAACGATCAGAGGACGATTTCTAAATATTATCGCTGCGTTGAATGCGTTCATTTTTCAACGTTCTCGTTATTCTGCATTACGCGTTACGCTGTTATATCGACCAACACGCTAAAGTATTTTCATAAGTAACTAAGTACGTAAATAAGTAAGTAAGTATGAGGAAAAATTTGCATGCAAACGGCGAGAGAAGGAAAATATTCTCGGAGTAAAACGGTCGTACGTCGTCGTTTTTTATTTAAGAAAAAATATAAAAGAAAAAGAGAAATAATCTACTTATACAAATCCGTGCAAAGAATTTCATCGAGTCGCGTTCCATGAAATTATATCCTTTTCGATCAACGATAAATCGAATCTCATGCTGTGCGAATTTTACGACTTTTGTAACTCCTAATTGGCTCAAGTCCTAAAGTTTCGTATATAAATCACACGATAAAGTCGACGAAAAAAGCCGACTTTCATAAACCACGTGTCTTACTATACCAACATTGCTATTCGAAGGAGTGTTAAACTAATTACTTGCACATGATTTTGTCTTTCTTTTTGATCGAGTAATCATCGAATTATATATAAGTGATAAATTATAATGTAAAAAAAAAATAACTTTGTGTTATGGGAAGCGTTCAATTAGAATGTATATATTATCTTATTATCTATCTCTCTCTCTCTCTCTC
>NC_062189.1:15072546-15082546 GCF_912470025.1 Vespa velutina
AAAATTATTTTCGATATTATAATAGATCGTTTGAAATGGAAAATAAGAAAGCATAAAGTAAAAAAAGAATGAAGGAAATTTTTCCTTGAAAGGAAACGTATCGTTCGGCGGAAGGAGCTCTTGCAAATAAACAAGTTCTTGGGTCGAGAGAAAAGAAAAAGCACAGTGTGCTGAGAGTTGATTTTCTTAAGAAAACATTAGTAAGGAAAGGTGGGCGCTGTTCTCGTTCCTCCTCTTTTTCCACGTGGAAGCTACGTGAAGAAGATGAAAAGAAACTAATTTAACGTTGATTCTCCGTTACGATCGAAGATGAGGTAAACGAAAAAAAAAAAAAAAAAAAAAAAAAAAGAAAAAAAAGAAAAAAAAACTGTTAGAAAAGAAAAACGAAGGAAATGGGGATAAATGGAAAGTAACAAAAAAAAAAAAAAAGAAAAAGAAAAACACAAAAGAAAAAAAAGAAAGAGGGAGAGAGAATAAAGATATAACGTTTAATAATTTTGATTGTATAAAATATGACGAGATACATACAAGAAAAAAATAAAAAAGAAAATAATAAAAAACAAAAAAAAAAAGGAGAGAGAGAGAGAGAGAGAGAGAGAGAAAGAGACATAAAATAGAAATGGAGATCGGGGTAGTGAATGTCGTTTACCTGTATCCAATAAGGCAAATAAAAGCCGGAACACGCTAGGATCGATGCCACAGTGGACAGAGTAGCCCACAGCACGCACAGCACTGTCATCTCATCGGTTTGAAAGCGTTCGCCTCATTCGCACTACCCTTTCACGTCGTTTCACGAGGTTCCAACGCTGAGACGAACGTCGGAAGCTCGAAAATCGAAGCCCGTACTATGTATTCTACCGCTTTCTTTTTATCCATAAAATATCCTCGCTGGAGTAACTTCCGTCAATCAAAACAAAAAAAAAAAGAAATTCGCAATAGAGAACTTTGCTTCTTCTGATTATTATTATTATTATTATTTATTATTATTATTATTTATTATAATTTTATTACTATTATTATTATTATTATTATTATTATTATTATTATTTTTGTTATTATTATTATTATTATTATTATTATTATTATTATTATTATTATTATTATTATTATTATTATTATCTCCTTTTGCTATATTATACTTTTCCTTTTCCTCTTCACTTTCTTCGTGTTATTGCTCTCTTGAACAAGATCGAGAAATGTCATAGATCATCAATTGAGAAGAAATAATGATCGTTCGTAGATTATTAAAGATCAACGAAATTCTTCGTTCAATTCGTCGTCTTCTTCGTATCTCTCTATGACCTTGTCCCACTGTCTATTTTCTCAAGGAATATATCAAAATTATTCGTGTCGTACGTGTTGTATACATACAGAGAGGACTAACTAAGCGACTGGCTTGCTTACTCGTATGCTTGCTTGAATGACGTTGAAAGTCAAAATCAGAGCTTCCCAGCTGAAGAAGCTTTGTCTTTTCTTTATTTCTCTCTCTCTCTCTCTCTCTCTCTCTCTCTCTCTCTATCCTCCTTCTTTTAGAAAGAAGATGAGAAACACGCTCGAAGCTAATTATAACTTAACGCATGGTCTCGTATACACATCTCTTTATATATTTATACACACGCGTATATATGTACGAATGCGTGCAAACGTATGCGTGTATACTTCGAAGAGAACACACGCGTGCTCTTAAAAGAAGAGAAGAAGAAGAGAAAGAAAGAGGAAAGAAATAAAAAAAAGAAAAAAAAGGAAAAAAAGAAATAGAGAGGGTGGAGGTGGAGGTGTACGGGTAGAGGGAGGAGAGAGGGAAACAATCGACCGTATTATTTATGACTTTTTCTTCGCGTGTTTTTCTCCCACCCGAGTCGAACGCACGGAATTATATATTTATATGAAAATTTCCATTTTGCTCCGACACGTACGAAAAAAAAAAACGAACGACGGCTTAATAAACGTAAGAGTGGACGTTGAACCAGTGAGAGACAAAAGAGAAAAAAGAAATATCATGCACGAATTTCTGATACCTCGTGTCTGTCTCTACTACCTAATCCGAAGTTGACGCGCGCGGTGCCGCGTCGGAACTGCGACTGGACCGTTCTCCTCTTCGTTCTTCATCCCTCTCTCTATCTCTCTCTCTCTCTCTCTCACTGTCTCTCCCTTTCCCTTTCCCTCTCTCTCTCTTTCTCTTGCGCGCTCCTGTACTGTTTCTCTCCCACCACTAGCATCTCATTGCTCTCTCGCTCGCTCCGTTTGCGTCCTCTTCTCTCGAACAGCGTGGTGCCACAGCATCTCGGTTGAACCATCTGGCGAATGTACCAAAATATATATATATATATATATATATATATATATATATATATACATATATATGTATATATATATACGTATATATATATATTTATATGCAGCCATATATATATATATATATATATATACATATGTCTATATGTACGTACCTATATATGTATTATATTTCTATATATGTATAATACATGTATACATCGAATTACCGGTAGGAGACGCGTGCACGCTTCTCTCTCTCTCTCTCTCTCTCTCTCTCTCTCTCTCTCTCTGTGAAGTCGCACAAGCTCTATGTATATATACATGCATTTACTCGTACGTATTTAGCTTCCCAAAAGATGGAGAGAGAGAGAGAGAGAAAAAGAATAAACAGAGAATATACACGAACGAACTGGTATACCTTAAACACCTTGTGAGCCTTAATAAATCATGCAATTAAAATGCACACGATAGAATTATGATCTTATATATTTCGAGATTAATTAATTTATGAATTAATTGTATTCAATATATACGAGAAATTGACAATCTTTTGTATTATATCAATGAGATGATGATGATAATAATAAAAGCGAATATTTTATGAAACTTACATATATTCTCTAATTTTCCTCTAGCTAATTGTAATCCTATCTATTAAGTTCCCCTTTCACTTCTCTCCCATTATTCTTCTTCCATTAAGTATGTTCTCCTGCCGGACAAGAACGCACCTGCACGCGATCACGACCAAGTACGAGGCTTACCGTTGTATGTAACGCAACATAGGAGGATTCCTATCATCCCCTAAACTACCCCCTTTCTATCACCGCAACCACTGGCACCACCATCATCACCACTACCACCACTATTACTATTACATAACACACATGCACAAACGGACGCACGCATGCTGTGCGTGCTAGTTGCGTTCTCCTCTCCTAACGTCTCATGGTTAGCCAGAAAGTAATCTGTGGTTTGACCCAGTTAACACCAAAACGTTACTACCTTCGATTCGTCTCTCTTCCTCTTCCTCTTCCTCTTCCTGTTCCTCCTACTCCTCCTGTTTCTCATCCTTCTCCTCGCCGAGGAAAACGTCAACAGCATCGACGAGCTTGCCATTGCACCAATTGGTTTCCGTGTTTAACCGACACCGTCACTGATTCCTGTTTAATCGCTTCGACATGGACTATATTGTCAAATTGACTCTAACCGACACAATCCACAGTTCAGTTATTTTCTTATAGAATCTTATGTATTACGGGAATATTAATTTTATAAAAAAATCTATAGTCTAAATCGATTCTAATTGGATCCGATTTAGAATAAATAGATATAAATATTGTTCAAAAGATTCTTTTAACAGATACCTTCATCCCTGTATTAAACCTATTTTCGATTCGTGTCTAAACAAAAAATATATATATAATTATGTATAATGTAAAAATTATATAGTGTTATTTAAACTAATATATTTTATTATACTAAATATATCTTACATTTAAAAAAAATACATATATATATACATATATATATATATATATAAGTTAATTGTTGTCATAAATAATTATACATATATAAATGCATATTCCTACAAATTCTGAACATTTAAGGAATCAAATTTTTATCCTAATTTCTACTAGGATAAAAATTTCTATATTTTTCAATATTTTTATTCAATTCGTTAATAACCAAATAATTATCAGTCAATGCCACACGACGACAATACAATACATAATAAAATATTTTTTTGTTTAAAAGAGTGAAAGAACTTCCAATCTATTTTGAAATACATGAAGGAATGTATATGATTTGAAAAAGAGCAGTGGAAAACTAGCGAAAACATCACGACATCCCCATGGGGTATTTATGTTATTACGTGATACTACTTTGCTTGGTAATTTTACTCATTCGCGTTACATCCTTTTCTCTTTATTTCTCTTTCCCTCTCTCTCTATCTCTCTCTCTCTACACGAATTGGAATCATACGAGAAAAGACGCATGATAGCACATTCGCGTGCACGAACTCCCTCGTCATAATTTTCTCATTCGCGATGACGATAATACTGCTCTCTCGAAAACGGGCGAAACACGTGACATCTCTGGAGATCACCGAGTGTTGGTCTCGAAAAGAGAAACGTCTCGTTCATCTTCTTAAGAATGGGGGAGAAAATTTCGGAGGTAAAAATTAAAAGCTTTCTTAAGGCGAACATGCTGGGATCTATAAAAAAGAAAGTAAAAATAAAATGTAAAAGAAAATCCTTTTCTTACAGAAAAAGAGAAAGACAGACAAACAGGCAAACAAACAGACAGACAAACAGACAGACAGACAGACAGACAAACAGAGAGAGAGAGAGAGAGAGAGAGAGAGAGAGAGAGAGAGAGAGAGAGAGAGAAGAAAACAATGATAATAATTAATAACAATCTCGTACAGAACAAATCAAGAAAATAAAAAGCAATATGACGATAGTAAAATTAGAGATAGAAATTATAGGGAAAAATCGGAGGAGCAAGTAAAGATAGCAAACCGAAGGGAAGGAAAGCACAGAAGTAAATATTTTCTCTTGGTACGAGGGTTAACTTTCCTTCATATCTTACAAGACGTAAGACCAACGCGTTCTCATGTAAAATATAACCACCACCGTGGCCTTAATTTTTTAGCTTTGGGTGCCTACAACATTGGGCCATAGATCTCCAGGGTAAATAACAACCCCCTGACATTTCTCCCATCGCTCTTCAGCAAAATTTTTTTTTTCTTTTTTTTTCTTTTCCTTTTCCTTACGTCCTTCCTTCTTCTTCTTCTTCTCTCTCTCTCTCTCTCTCTCTCTCTCTCTCTCTCTCTCTTCCTTTCTTTCATTTCTCTCTCAAGCTCAATTTCATGTGGAACCACTCTCTCACCCTTTTTATCGTTTCTCCCTTTTTGCTATCCTTTCGTTTTGCTTTCCTTTCTTTTTGGAAGGACTCGATCACCAACGTCTCGGACGTTACGTGATCTTGGAGAAAAGCAAGAAAACGAAGAACGAGTAAAAAAAAAAAAAGAAGGAGTTCTGAAGGTAAGCTCGATCTCCCTTAAAGCCAAGGGACGAAGCCGTTCGCGGTAGGATTCGGGCCATCGTCACTGCCCTCCGAGTTCCCCACCTCCGTTTGGCACGACTCGAGCGCTCGCATTAGGGAAATGAACTGCTGGTTTTTATGGTCTCTGAGAGCTTCTCGCATAGAGAGAGAAAGAGAGAGAGAGAGAGAGAGAGAGAGAGAGAGAGAGAGAGAGAGAATGAGACCGAAAGAGAGAAAGAGAGACGAAGGAAAAAGGCGAGTGGCGAAGGATCGTATAGGAAAAGAGAGAAGGTGGATATAGAGAAAGAGTAAGAGAGAGAGAGAGAGAGAGAGAGAGAGAGAGAGAGAGAGAGAGAGAGAGAGAGAGAGAAGAGTAGAGGAAAGCGACGATGCAGAAATGGTACGGTGTAACGTTCTATTTCGTAGAGAACGGAATGAGAAAGTTGCCATTCTGTCGGAGTGGTGTAGGAGAATTACCAACTGGCTCGGTCGTCCTCTGTCTCTATCTCCCTCCCTCTTTCTCTTTCTCTCTCTCTCTCTCTCTCTCTCTCTCTCTCTCTTGCTCTCTCTCTCTCTCTCTTTCTCTCTTACTAACTGACTTTCCAACCCTTTCCTGTTTCCTTGATAAGGGTGGATAGGGACGGAGGGGTTGTCGCTCGGGATGAACCTGGCAGGGCGGTAAAGTCTAATTTCGGTGTAAATTCCGGAGAGTTTTATTGCCTTGAGTCCGTGGCTTTAGCCTGCCACCCTCGAAATCTCGTTCGGCTAAGCATATATTTATGCGAATACCCGCTTCGAACCTACCCGACGAGCCCGACGTTTGAGATGATAATAAAAAGCGATAATTTCGTACTACGGACAAAAACAACATTGATTTATGTAAACCTATATGTATGTATGTATGTATATATGTATGCATGTGTATGTATGTATATATATAATATATTATATATATATATATATTATAATATATATTGTACATATATATGTCAAGAAGAACAAAGAATATCTAAGAGTTTGAAGATACAATGTAGCCATTTTTTTTACGGTAATTCGTAATTGTCTGCCGCTACCACCAACTGTAATAACCGTAACAATCACAACGATGACGCTTGAGAAAGTCTGTAATGAAAATAACGATAATAATAATCCTGGTTTAGTCTCACTGTCACGTTCTTTCTGTGAAAGCAACGAAAGAAAACCATGGTGGAAAATTCTCTCAGCATATCCATCGTTCAAGGCCGTAAGACGAGGACAGTCGCTATCATTTCGAACGGATTATGCCGGCAGATTTATTTTTACGAGCGGCCAAATACACTGGCCGATCTCGATCTTCTTCTCGAGACGACGAACCGATAACGGTTTCGCCGATTTGCAGGGAATGTTCAATCGATAAAATACTGCTCTCTTTCCTCTCTCTCTCTCTCTCTCTCTATCTATCTATCTATATATCTATATATATATCTATCTATCTATATATCTTTTTTTTTTCACTGAATTCTATGAGACATAGGAAAAGCTATTTTCCATAACGTGCGTTTATGCTCGACTCTATGAGTCTATAGGGGTTTTCGTAACGGACGTTATTCTTTAAAATGGTTTCGCATTTAACTAAATTTTACGGTGTCTTGCAGAAGTTTTCGTCTTTCATTGTTGTAAACGTTCATCGCCTTCAGTTCCTTTACTTTCCAAAGCATATAAACGTTTACTCATGAAATATCTTATAGTTATAAGATGAAAAATTAAGGAGCAATAACTTATAAATAGACGTAATATTTTGTTGATAGACAATGACGACAACTACTGCGACGAGACAGAATGGTTCATCGATGAACTACCATGCGATAGAACTTCAACGACAAAAACCGGCGCCAACGTCCGACGCATAGTCTCTTCTATAAGATGAAGTAGCTAAAGTACGTTCGTCGAGATAAGAAACGATTTCACGGAGGTGAACTCGGCGAGATAAGAACTTTACCAAACGACGGTGTAAAATATATCTGTAAAGTGGATAGTCTACGCTTCAGAGTGTGAGATGCAAGCGAATGAAAGTAAATCATTCGTCGGGGTACTCTCGATTCTTAATCGTAAAATTGTAATACCTTTAAAGAGACCACCAAAGGATCTAAGCTTTACTATAAGCATCGCTGAATTCCACAAGGCAGAAAAACTGGTAATCCTTTCTGTAAGATAAGAAGAATTTTATTAAGGTCTAGATCTTTCCTAAATCAATTCTACCGATCTATCTGAACAATTTTATCAAAATTGTTTTTAAAGGCAACTTTTCTTATTGAAAATAATAGTATAGACAGTCAATGATATAAATCAACTTGATCATAAATACAAGCATTATCTTAAAATATAAAAGTACGCAATTGTAATTTACATTTTTTATGAAAAAAAAAAAATGCAAATGATATTATATCACTTTTTCAACATTATATTAACTTAATATCTTCTTTTTTTTTTTTACATAAAAGATCAAATTGAATAACTTTTTAAAGATGGATTTAATATTCAAGTTTATTTCATATAATATCTTTTTTATATTTATTAATATCTATTAATAATAATATTATTTCAGAATTTATATTTCTCTATATTTTATCATCATACAATTATTCTCTTACCTATAACTATTATATATACAATTTTCATATTCATAAATTCTTATAAAAAGTGATATATATATATATATATATATATATATATATATATATATATATGCTACATAGATTAATATGAAGAATTATAAATTATCTACAAAAAATATTTTTATTATAAAACACTTTTAAATAAAGTAAATATTTAATGAAACAATGAAAATCTATACATACTGCAAATTTTCCTGCTTCTAGTATATGGTTATATAAAAAATTAACAATTTTAATGTACAATTTCAATTAGTCTGCAGTTGCCTATTTAAGCAAATAATTAAAGGAATAAATAATAAATCAAATAGAATAATAGAAAATACAAAATAAGAGGTAAAAATATTTTAGTTAATTAATTCTATTACCATGAATATTATATCAGCTTTCTTAAAATTCAGTCTATGTTTGTTCCTATAATTTTCGCTTCATCCTCTTCCATTGTTCCAACTAATCAGATTAATTTCCTTGCAACTGAAATATAAGCATCAAAACATAATTATTTTTTCTCTTTATTAGAAAATCAATAATTTATGCACTTTTAATCAACTGAGGACTTATTATACATTTCCGCACATTTTACGTTTATTACATAAATAGCCACAAGCAATATTAGGAAAGTTAGAAAAGTTAGAAAATCTAAAATAGAACAATTAAAAAATATGAAAAAAAGGATTATACCTATAACATTTCTTCTTTGTATCTTCTCTCGTTAGATTCAAACGGTAGATTAATCTGAATGATGTTGCTTCTTTCGGGATCATCTTGCCTAACCTTAAAAATGATAAGTATCTACTACAATACTTGTTAATTATACTTATCATATTGAAATAAATATTATTAATTAAAAGCTTTTAAAATGAAATATTATATAAAATATTCAATCTATGTCAATATTCAACTGGGATTCAATGCTGTCGATTTAATTCATACTGCGTAACATGCAAAATGACGATGCCAAGAGTAACGATTTAATTTCGATTATCGATCGAGATTCGAGTATTGAATCGAGCGCCATGTACGGCTCTCTTTATAACGATTACTTCGTATGGTCTCATCCGTTCGTATTCATTACCACATATTAGTCGGTTATTCGATTCTTTCACGTCAACACTAAAGTACTCACTTATCCGATTGTCAAAGAATTCTTTTATATTAATATCTACGTTATAACAATTACGAAAGCTTCTAGTGTTATATATATATATATATATATATATATATTCATTATATGTGAATTCGCATTTACGGTTTTCCCGCTTTTTTAACGCAACGACAAGCATTTTAATCGAATAAATAGTTTTCCTGAAAGTTCCCTAGAACAATATATAGATAGATCAACCGGATGCATTTACATACGATGCGATGTACAGCCTCAACAAAGCCGATCGCGACAAATTCTACTGTGAAGACCAAGCTGGTTAATAAATTCGGTGTAAAGGTGAGTTTAAATAAAATAATATATTATTTATGACATTTAGAGTAATAGTTTCGTTTATCTTATTCTTTTCTTTTGTTCTTTTTTTTTTGTTTTAGTTTCCTTTATGTTAATTCGAAAAAAAAAAAGAATGTACAGGTGTCCTTTTGTCAATGTAAATTCAAATCTCAAATCGTAACCTTCTATAGTCAGAATAATATATGTAAAGACGCAACTACATCATCGCATGAGAATTTCTTGATGAGTGTCAACGATATTTCAGTTTTCTTCTTTTCATACGTATATATATATATATATATATATATATATATATATATATACGTATATATATATATTGTTGATACAGCTTATTACGATTTTCGTAAATAGAATAATCGTTTCCGTTTTATATAAATATCTAATTTTATAGAGACATCTAATTCTATTGAATTATTATTAAATTTGTATTATTTTGGTTAGAAACGTAGTAATAGTTTATCATTCAATATCTATGACTTTGTTCGATCTTTTATAAAGATGACGTCAAAAGAAACGTGGCAAGAATACTTATGAGAAATCAAAAGACACATTTGTCATAGATCGAGTC
>NC_062189.1:15087546-15145046 GCF_912470025.1 Vespa velutina
CCTTCTTGGAATCTCTCTTGAACATATGTCAACAATGGTACCAAGATCGTACGAGAATACTTCGAGATGAATCAGGTTGTCACCGTTACTCGGCCTTCATGATGTTCCTCAACGAGATGTACTGTCAGGTGTGGAGAATGTATCTTCTACTGAATTGATTTGTGTCTTCTCGTAGCGACTAACTAAACAAAAAAGCAAATCAAATCTGTGTCTCCTGAATAACTCTTATACAGGTACAAAAAAGCTTCGCATAAAAAAACTCTCGTTGAATTCATAGCATTTATTACCTGCGGCAAGTGATTGTTCCTTGTTTCAATGGCTTACTTACCAACATATTGTGTAACCTTGTTTAACTCAAGAATGTATATGCGAATAATAGGTATGTATTATGTTTATCCATGTAATTATATTGCACTATAGCTGAAACGGCGACAACTTCAACTCAAGACGCAGCAAGAAGGTGTACCGCCAGGTCGTGTGCTTCTCACATTACTCTGGAAATGTTGTCAGGATTGCTTGCAACCACCGGTTGTAAATTCTCTCGCCGAGGTAAGAGTCAAGAATTCTCTTTTGTAACGGAACGAAGGTGAAATAAAAATAATTGTATTTATCATTTGAAAAGCAACGTATGTGTCTATGAGATATAAAAAAGTATTTTTTTAATTACATCAAATAAAGGAATACGTATATCTATGTATGAACATAACGTGAACATATAACTATGTACATTCATACTAATATCGTTGCTCACCTTCGTTCAGTTCTTCTCAACCTTGACCAAGTAGAATAGTGATCTATTTAACTCGATAATATAACTTTATGATCTTGATGTATTACTGGGAATTCTTCATTCACCATAGACGGATTGTCTCTTCTTCATTCTCACCTGTATTGGCAAGGATCTTGATGCTGAATTACCGGCACAACTTCAACAACTACTTGGAAGTCTACGAGACGCCTTTCTAGCCGACGAGACGACTCTCCCATCCGTGAGGAAAACGCTTTTACAATTGATTGAACTCCATGCCGCTCATTGGCAATTACCAGCACCAGCAGTCGTCTATTATTATCCTGGATCGACTTCCAAATGATCTTTGTTCTTTTTTTCGGTCCATCCATCTATCCATCCATTCATCCATCCATTCATCCATCCATTCATCCATCCATCCATCCATCCATCTATCCATCCATTGGTACTTCACATTACTTTATGTGTCTGCGTTGTCAACGCTCGAACTCGCATACGTGCGTTCATTCACGTTTTATTTTTTTCTACTCGATTGAAAAACTTTTCACGGATTGATTCTTTTAACGGACCATTCGATCTCTTTCTCTCTCTCTCTCTCTCTCTCTCTCTCTCTCTCTCTCTCTCTCTCTCTCTCTCTCATTTCCTATTCCTCTTTATTTTCTTTTATAAATCACGACGAACGTGTACGATATATACATGTATAGGTACACACACACACATACACATATATATATATCATACATATAGCAATCGTGCCATTCGTAAAATAATCGTGTGTTTTCTGATAGGAGCAAAACAATAATATCCTCGCTTCGATGAATCGAAAGGAAGAATGCATTTAAAAGCTTTTTTTTCTTTGCTTCCTCCTTTCCTTTATCACCCAATGAACTTCTCTTGTGACATGACTTATATGATGCTTATAACATCAATAGCCGTGATCTCGTTTATATAACGAAGTAATAGCTCCCTTACCTGTATATTTTTGCATTTCCATGGATTATAAAAAGCTCGCATCAAAGATTCTTCATTGCAACCGTCGGCGATACGGAATATTGAATATCGAACGTTGAACAGGATATTAAAAATATTCTTTTCATTATAAAGAATTTTGTTTGCTAAAGAATAATATCAGAAAATTCTTCCTTTACTTAAGCAAATCATTCACAAAATAAAAAAGAAAAATAAATAGAAGAGAAAAAAAAAAAAAAAAATATATATATATATATATATATATATATATACACAAGAAAACAAACAAAATTAATTGGAGAATAATTTAGACGTAATACAAGCTAATGAAAAATTCATTATTTATTTGCTACTTGAGTGACTTGAAAAAAAAGAAAAAGAAAAAAAAAAAAGTAAAAAGAAAAAAAAAATAAAGAAAAAATCATTGAAGATAACGAATGCAAATATTTCTTTCATTTTGCAAACCATCATACGGTACATTATACGAGTATATTTATTTTACGATAAAACGTTTCTCATAGATTTAGACATATAACAAGAGTTATAACGAAAGAAAATAAGAAGCAATGAGGTGCATTGTAATCTTGTAATTGGATTAAGTAAATCAACATTGAATTGTATATGCGTATATCTAATATTATTTCTTTTTTTTTTTTACTCTCTTGAATGATCGTCCAAAGTTTCCTTTTGCTTCCTGGATTGAAATAACTACCGTTATTTTGTCGAATATATAAGGTGAAAGACCTCCGTAATATAAATCGCTAAAAATGTATTCAAGGCACGAAGAGACGTATTCCGACTGGAACGTATGGTCTCAACGAGGGAAGTATACTCGGACGATCTCTACCAAATGTAACCGTCTTTGCCGATTCGTGCCAAGGGCGATAAAAATCGACCGGTAGCCGAGTAGGCGCGATCACTCTTTGTATGGATTGAGTCATAACATAAGCCTCTGTATATACATATATATATATATATACATGCTTTTATATACTTGCATATATGTATAGGTAAATACATTGCACCTGTGATTCTCAGGCAAAAGAATGCGATCGCCAAATATCTCATGCGCATGACGTTGACTATATACGAATAGCTATTTAATTAAGAAAAAAGAAAAATATGGTTACGATTGTTACTCTTAAAAGTGAACGTTTTCACTGGGAATGATATTAATGTCTACTTAAAAAAAAAAAAAAAAAAAAAAAAAAGACGAACTTTAGAAAGGATCAGGGCAAATTGAACTTGAGTCATGTCATATAAACTCCAATTATTTGCTTGATTCTGAAAAGTAAACTTTCTCGTCAAGGTTGTAAAATTATGAACGATTAAAAAAATAGCAAGGAAACGATATGGATTATTGCGGAAGAAAACTTGCTTATCCGTGAGACATACCATTCGATAGGTTTTCTGTTCTACCACATATATAAATATTTATCTAATGTCATAAAACAAGACGAGTTATCCTTATTAAAGATTATGAAAACTATGCGGTTAACTACATCACCATTAAATTTCTTGTAAGTAAAAACTATCTTAGGATATGTGATTGAATATATTACGTTAAATGAAAAATGTATACGATCTCTAAATTTTCATCGTTTCTTTTCTAATTCTTTGAGAAATTTTTCCATATATTTTAATTTACATATAAACTTTCTCTCGAGCGTCGGGTTATATAGAAAACAGTAAAAAGAAAAGAAAATATTGCGATATTGTCTAGACTGTTTCAAGAAGATGACTCATGCGGATCCAGAAGTTAAAAGAGTATCTCATGATGAGGGTCGCTCCAAATGTTGTTAAGAGAATCCTTTTTCGTCGAAAGGATCAGAAAGAAAGAAAAAAAAAGAGAAAAAAAAGAAGATGAAACGTTGAAGCATGAGACTAGTGAGGATCGTCGTGAAGCATCGACCTTGAAACGTACTCGAGGCACAGAGAGACTCGGGAGAGGTTTCGCCTTGGGTAATCGGTGCCGCGGACTTAAAAACTAGGCCTGCGCATATGGTGACGTCACGAACGATGCCGCCTCGGTAAAACGTGCCGACTGGAGAAAGGAATCGCTTGCGAGTAAGAAACTTTGGTGGGGGTCTGCTTTGGTTAGAGAGGCTTTACGTATAGAACGAACGGGTAGGCTCATTCGTTCTTGTTGAAAGGAAAGAGAGAAGAAGAATATGAGAAGAGAGAAGGAGAAAGACAGTACACCAGTCTGGTGGTGGCTGGTAAGAACGAAGCAAGTAGACCGGCGACTTTCACCGTGCAGCTAAGATCGGCTGGTGTCGGTTCGTGGGTTGTTTCTTAACAAACTTGGGCCACGCTCTTGGGCCAAACCACGTTACAAAAATCCAAGAGAAAAAAATTAAAAAAAAAAAAAAAAGAATAGAGAGAAAGAGAAAGAGAGAAAGGTTATAGATTTTCATTATTCTTTTTTTTTTTTTTTTTTTTTTTTTTCGTATAAAACCTCATTGTGTTATCTTCGTTTTACTACACGCCAAAGTGGAAAAAGACTGATTGCTACGGACAAGGATTTTCAAGAACCAGCAAGACTTTTTTCAACTTGATCGGCACGCACGTGATGTTCTGCACTTATTGTGCACCCGCATTGTTAGCTTTCCCAACTTTTTGCTTCACGTTTCTATCTTAAAGCAACTTGTGAGGTGACTCAATTCAATATTTCGAAACGATTTTCTTGATTTTACGTACAAATGTGTCCTCTTACCTGATAATCCAGTTTGTGGATTCAAAAGAAGTGAAACAAAGAAAATGGATCGTTCCGATTATCATTGAGAAAACGTGAAATTCTCTTCTTTTCTTTTTTTTTTGTTTGTTTTTTTGGGGTCACACAAAGATCCAACATATCCTGGGTTTATCTTTCGTACGAACGAGATATGGCATTAATTTAGATCTACTTGAAGAAAGCAAAGAAAAACAACGATGACAGGGAAACGTCTTTTTTTGGCCCGTTTCTTCAAACGGTTGCGTTTGTTTCTCTGGGCACTCTGGATCGTGTTACTCGTTGAAACCGGTAGGTGCTGGCCGCGCAACAAACTTTCGCTCTTGCCAGACAAACTCGCCTGGCTGAGTTCCGTTTTTATTAAGCTTTCGTTTCTAAACATTCATATGTTGCCCCATTAACAATAATCGCGTTATATATTTTGTCATTTGTAAACGAATCGCTTATACTTTGTTCCTTAATTTTACGCATAAGTCTTAATAATTAACATACGACCATGTAAGATTTGCGAATTTAAAATATATATATATAAAAAAAAAAAAAAAAAAAAAGAAAAAAAAAAAAAAAAAATTGATAATAATTCTTAATGGAAATGCCATTAAAATGTAATGACATTGTTAATCGTTAGTCTTAACATCTTTAGGAGCATTTCACAATGGTGCGGAAAAACAAAGATACGATGGATGGTACAACAACTTGGCTCATCCTAATTGGGGATCGATCGGCAAGTAGTCAAAATATTTATCTAGAAAAGTTTTCTCAAGCATCACTTAATTCAGCCTCTAAATTCCATAGGTAGTAGGCTGATACGAAAAGTACCTGCAGCTTATTCCGATGGTGTCTATGCATTGGCTGGTCAAGATAGACCCTCGCCAAGAAAACTAAGCGATCTCTTTATGCAAGGAGATGAAGGTTTACCCTCCGTTAAAAATCTGACTGCTTTGTTTGCTTTTTTCGGTAAAGATTATCTCCGTTCTAAAAATAATTTCCAAACAGAAATTCTAATTCTAAGAGGATCTTTATTTAAACGATAAACGTGTTTTTCTAAAGTACTTGTAGTTGAGTTTACACAAAATTATAGCCCGTTATACTAATATATATATATATATATATATATATATATATATATATATATATATATATGAATGGAATACGTAATTTGTAGTCAGAAGCATATATCAGTTTAGGTCCTGTTTAATAAATCCTGTTATGACTAATCTCGTTCGACTTTCAATCTATAACATTAAGATTTAACAATAAAAATTGAATTTTAGTCTACATAACGAAATCATTTCAGGACAACTAGTCACGTCGGAAATAATCATGGCCAGCGAAAGTGGTTGTCCTATAGAGTTCCATCGTATCGATGTGGATAAATGCGATCCGGTTTTCGACAAGGAGTGCCAAGGTAACAAGTACATTCCTTTTCTACGTGCCGATTACGACCGCCAAACTGGACGTAGCCCGAACAGCCCTCGCGAACAGGTAATTTCCTACTTTTCCGTATCCATTTTGAATTAATGACTTTACTATTCTTAGTTTGCGTGACTTGAAAGGAAACGATTGTCATCTTTCTCCAATTATTTTTTTTTCTTCCTTTTATTTGTTTTTTTTTTCTTTTTTATAAAAGAGAATTTAATCCACAACGTACGCACGTTAGACATGACTTCATTAGATTGTAAGAAAACAGTGAAATGTGAATGACACGGTTTTATAAAGTATGGATAGAATTACGTTTACTTTATGTACATTCATATGAGAATGAAATAGATGACACATTGTTTTACGCGCATGACTGGTGACGATGACATAAAAGAAAAATATTAGCTCATAAACAATAACATGAAAAATAGCTCTGAATATGTGAGGTTGCAGATAAATAAAGTAACAAGCTGGATCGATGGTAGCTTCATATACTCCAGTAGCGAAGCATGGGCGAACACGATGCGAGCATTCAAGAACGGAAGTCTCCTCATGGAACCAAGCAGAAAATTTCCCGTGAGAAACACCATGCGCGCTCCACTCTTCAATCATGCCGTTCCGCACGTTATGAGAATGCTCAGTCCAGAACGGCTTTATCGTAAGATTACACCTTGTTCTTGCCGTTTACCTTAAATTTCTCTTGCAACATAGCTTACTCATAACATCGAAATCTCTTTATCTTCTTCTTTTGCAATATCCAGCCGCGAATACGATTCGTATTTGTTCGAAATAATTAAATACATTAGCCGATGTATCATTCTTATCGAGTCATAAGATCGATCATGATCGTTGATATGTAACAACCAAATTTCATTAGGTTCATCATACTCTCATGGTTATTTACGCCATAATAATATTTCATAATCCCATTATCGAGTACGATCTATCTACGAGTGCTCTTTTACTTATCTTGATTTTAATCTTTTACATAGTACTCGGAGATCCAAGAACCAATCAACATCCACCGTTACTCTCATTAGGGATCCTATTCTATCGTTGGCATAACGTTATAGCAAATCGTGTACAACGAGAATATCCAGATATGTCCGACGAAGAAATCTTTCAGAAAGCACGACGTATAGTTATAGGAACTCTACAGGTACAAATTGAGTTTCCATTTTCTTAAAGTATGAAAGATGAATAGACGATTCAATTAAATTTTTCCCTTGTCCTCTTTATCTTAGAACATTATTTTATATGAGTATCTTCCCACGCTCTTGGACGAAGAATTACCAGCGTATACCGGCTATAAAACTGATCTCCATCCGGGAATAAGTCATATTTTTCAAAGTGCTGCTTTTCGTTTTGGACATACTCTTATACCACCTGGTATATACAGACGTGACGAAAGATGTGAGTTTCGAAAGACTAACGCGGGTCAAGCCGCGATCAGACTTTGCTCTACTTGGTGGGATTCGAACGTGAGTATTTGTAATAAATCAAAAAAGTTACTTTGTACAAAGTATCAAGATCTTTATCGATCTCTTAAACTCGATCATTTCTTTATAGGAAATTTTAGCGAATAGTACGATAGAAGAATTAATCATGGGAATGAGTTCTCAAATAGCCGAAAAGGAGGACAATCTTCTCGGTACAGATATACGAAATAATCTTTTCGGACCAATGGAATTTTCACGAAGAGATCTCGGTGCTCTTAATATCATGCGTGGTCGCGATAATGGATTACCGGATTACAATACTGCCCGAAAACATTTCAAGTTAACGCCAAGAAAAACATGGAACGAGATTAATCCTGACTTATTCAACAAAAATCCATCTCTACTGCGTACTCTCGTTGAAATCCATTCGAACAATTTAAATAACGTAGATGTTTACGTCGGCGGTATGTTGGAATCCAGTGATGGACCCGGGGAACTTTTTACTGCGGTTATTAAAGAACAATTTTTACGCTTGAGAGACTCCGATCGCTTTTGGTTTGAAAATGAAGAGTCTGGGTAAGATCGATATTCATTTCGAATTCAATCGAATTCCATCATATTCGAGCGTATACATAATAAAGGAAACACTAAACGTATACCTTTTACATAGAATTTTTACAAAAACCGAAATTGAAGATATACGCCGTGTGACGTTATGGGATGTGATCACAAACGCAACCAATATTCCACCGGACACGATTCAGAAACGAGTATTCCTTTGGGAGGAAAACGATCCGTGTCCTCAACCTTTCCAATTGAACTCATCCGTACTCGAGCCCTGTTTACCGTTGCAACGATACGACTATTTCGAAGTAAATCAAGTGAAATTATTTTTACAAAATTACTTTTTTATAACGCCAAACAAAATTCTGAAATATCATTTTATTGTCGTAATGTTGTTTTCATTTTGCTTTTTTTTCTTTCTTTCTTTCTTTCTTTCTTTCTTTCTTTTTTTTTTTTCTTTACACAGGGTAGCGAATTTGTCTACATCTATGCCTGCGTTTTCCTCGGATTTTTCCCAATTTTGTGCGCTGGAGCCGCTTATGGCTTAGTAAAACTACAGAACCGACGAAGACGTCGTTTACGTATACTTCAAGAAGAAATTCAAAGGAGAAGCGACAACCGAATTTGCGTCGACAAGATGGTCGTTCGTGAATGGCTGCACGCAAATCATCGTCGCTTGGTAAAAGTTCGTTTCGGTCCTGAAGCAGCTTTGCATATCGTCGATCGAAAGGGCGAAAAACTTCGTACGTTCGATTTTAGTAGCGTCAATACAATAACCATAGAAGAGTCTCAGGTACTTATTTCATTTACTTTAACAATTTCTTCTTTCCTATATATAATCAATGTTTTTCATCGATTCTTTTTAACGCATACATAAAAAAAACTTAAGATCTCATACTATCGATATCGAACTTTAATAAATATTTAAGGAGAGCGAAAGCGGGCATAGAAAGGCATTGGTATTGTTACGTATACCACGTGATTACGACCTTGTCCTTGAACTCGATTCCTTGGCCTCGCGCAGAAAGTTCATTGCGAAATTGGAAGCGTTCCTGTCGTCCCACAAGAAACATTGCACGCTTTTCCAAGTTAACCGTGATGTTATGCTCGCAAAAGCGGAAACTAAAGAACGTCGACAAAAGAAGCTCGAACAGGTTGGTAAATTGCTTTGTTCAATTTTTCAAACAAAATTTTCATTTCTTCCTTTACGTTAAACATTTCTAAAAGATTTGTAATAGTAATAGTTATGAAAACAAAAAGAAAAACAAAAAAAAAATAAGAAAGAAAGAAAGAAAGCAAAAAAAATAGAGAAAAATAATTGTATTCGAAAAGAAAAGGAAAAAGAAGAAAAACAAAAGTAAACACTTTAATAGTTTTTCCGAGAAGCTTACGCGCTGACGTTTGGTCTACGACCTGGGGAAAGGCGACGACGATCCGAGGATAGCGATACAGGCGAGGTTATTACAGCGATGCGCACATCTCTGTCAAAAAGCGAATTTGCTAGTGCCCTTGGTATGCGTCCTGATGCAGTTTTCGTGAAGAAAATGTTCAATATCGTCGACAAAGACGGCGACGGTCGTATATCCTTTCAAGAATTTCTCGATACCGTGTTACTCTTTTCCCGTGGCAAAACCGAGGACAAATTGCGTATTATTTTTGACATGTGCGATAAGGACAGCAATGGCGTTATCGATAAAGAGGAATTATCCGAGATGTTAAGATCGCTCGTTGAAATTGCACGTACTACCAGTCTTTCCGATGATCATGTCACCGAGCTCATCGACGGAATGTTTCAAGTAATTAAACGTCAATATTTTTTTTTTTTTTTTTTTTTTTTTTTTTTTTTACGTTTAGACAATCAATTTCAAATGAATAATAAAACCAAATATTTTTTTCATAACACAGGACGCTGGTCTTGAAAGGAAGAATTATCTTACTTACAATGATTTCAAGTTAATGATGAAGGAATATAAAGGTGATTTTGTTGCAATTGGATTGGATTGTAAAGGGGCGAAACAAAATTTTTTAGATATGTCGACAAATGTCGCTCGAATGACAAGCTTTCAGATCGATCAGTTGCCACCGGAGGATTCGAAAAATTGGGCCCGCAAACAATGGGACGCGATATCGACTTTTCTCGAGGAAAATAGACAAAATATATTTTATCTTTTCGTGTTTTACGTTATCACTATAGCTCTCTTCGTTGAAAGGTTTATACGTGAGTTTAACAAAAGTTAATGAGCCCATCAGAATATTACTGATTAAGAGATAATATTAAAACAAACCTTTCTTTCATAGATTATTCTTTCATGGCCGAGCATACGGATTTGAGACACATTATGGGTGTTGGTATTGCGATTACGCGAGGATCGGCAGCAGCTTTATCATTTTGTTACAGTCTATTACTTCTCACGATGTCTCGTAATCTATTGACCAAATTGAAAGAATTTTCGATCCAACAGTATATACCATTGGATTCGCACATACAATTTCACAAAATAGCCGCATGCACAGCCCTCTTTTTTTCCATTTTACATACGGTCGGGCACATCGTGAATTTTTATCACGTATCGACGCAACCGATAGCACATCTCCGCTGCCTCACAAACGAGATCAGTTTTCCAAGCGATGCGAAGCCAACTATTACATTTTGGCTTTTTCAAACGGTGACAGGTTTGTAATGAAAATAGTTATTGAACTTTGCATACTGTTCATGTGCGTATAATGTAATTAGATTTTATTATCATCTTTTTTCTTCTTCTTTTTTTTTTTTTTTTTTTTTTTTTCTTTTATTATTTTTATTTTTTTATTTTTATTTTTTAGGCTTAACCGGTATTCTACTTTTCCTCGTAATGACGATCATTTTTGTTTTTGCACATCCTACAATACGGCAAAAAGCATATAAATTTTTTTCATTAACTCACAGCTTGTACGTATTATTTTATGCATTATCCTTGATCCATGGTTTAGCCAGATTAACTGGCTCTCCAAGATTTTGGATTTTCTTCGTTGGCCCGGCGATCATCTATGCTTTGGACAAGGTACATTCTCGTTATTATATATTATAACTGAACGAATTAATAACGCATGTTAATTTTATTCAGGTCGTAAGCTTGAGAACGAAATATATGGCTCTTGATATAATTGAGACAGAATTGCTACCATCCGATGTAATAAAGATCAAATTTTACAGACCTCCAAATCTTAAGTATCTCTCAGGTCAATGGGTACGTCTCTCGTGTACAGTCTTTAGATCGAACGAGTTTCACTCATTCACCCTCACTTCGGCGCCCCACGAGAACTTCCTTTCGTGTCATATTAAAGCCCAAGGTCCATGGACCTGGAAATTACGGAACTACTTTGATCCTTGTAACTATAATCCGGAAGACGAGCACCCTAAAATACGAATCGAGGGACCATTTGGAGGTGGAAATCAAGACTGGTATAAATTTGAAGTGGCAGTTATGGTCGGTGGAGGGATTGGAGTTACTCCGTATGCTTCTATGCTGAATGATCTTGTCTTTGGTACTTCCACCAATAGATATTCCGGAGTTGCCTGTAAAAAGGTACATACAGTTCGTTTGACTAAAACATATGTTTCTCTCTCTCTCTCTCTCTCTCTCTCTCTCTCTCTCTCTCTCTCTCTCTCTCTCTCTCTCGGTCTCTCTTTCTCTCTCTCTACAAATCGTTCGACTTCTCTCAACAGGTATACTTTCTTTGGATATGTCCATCTCACAAACACTTTGAGTGGTTCATCGATGTTCTCAGAGACGTCGAAAGGAAAGACGTAACCGATGTTCTTGAAATACATATATTTATAACTCAGTTTTTTCACAAATTCGACTTACGTACTACTATGCTAGTAAGTTTAGGAATTATCATCGTTCAACTTTAATATCGTTTATAAATGGATTTATGTAAAGTCTGACGAACGCAAAATTTCATGTTTCAGTATATTTGTGAGAATCATTTTCAAAGATTATCTAAGAAGAGTATATTCACTGGACTGAAAGCTATTAATCATTTTGGTCGACCAGATATGACCTCGTTTCTAAAGTTTGTTCAAAAGAAACATAGTTACGTGAGTATTATAAAAGTACTTGAGGCTTTGCGTTATTAAAAAAGTCCAAAGTTCAGCGATTCGAAAGCTTTAGTTTTTTCGAAAGTACTTCTAACTATGAGAATGTATTATTGTACTTTATACGAATTACCATTGTAATAACTTTTATTATCTAAAGAGTTCTCGCAGAAGTGAAAGGACGTACGATATGAATTCTTCAATGCAAAAGAACTTTGATATTTTTTATATTTTGCAGGTCAGTAAAATAGGAGTATTTAGTTGTGGACCACGGCCTTTAACTAAAAGCGTAATGTCTGCTTGCGACGAGGTGAACAAGGGTCGTAGACTACCATATTTTATCCACCATTTTGAGAACTTTGGCTAGTTATTGCGAGAAAAGAATCGGAAATTCGCTAGGAATTTCTAGCGATTCCTTTGTAACTTCCTAAAAAGAGTGTACATATTTATTGTGCTAGTGCGCGTGCCTTATTTATAATTAATATTATATTTCTTATTTATGAAGAGAGATTACTCACGTCATTTAACCATATCCTAATTTTCCAATAATAGGATTCAATGAATGAATATTTTCCCCTTTTAATGGATTACTAGTCGGCGATGATAATTAAAAAAAAAAAAAAAAAAAAAAAAAAAAATTAATAAATATACCGATGCGAGTGAAAACTGAATTTAAAAAGTAAGGAATTAGGTATACGTAGCTAGTTTCGAGTTTTATTGAGTGAATTGCATATATATATATATATATATATATATATATATATATATATATTCGTATATATATATATGTATATATTAAAATACATTTATTTCTTTTAAAATCAAACGCAAGTATCAAGAGTTCAACATCCTTCTTGGCGCCGGAGGAAAGGGATAAGACCAATTGCTCTTACTAGGATCATCGTTATTACGTTCCTGTTGAAAATCAGAGGATTTGTGAGGAGCATAAGTTTTATTTATCACGCCCTGCGTATCCTCTCGATCCGTATTTCTGTTTTGAAGCTTCGACGACAGCTGACTGAAACATTTCATTCTTTATATATCTGCCTAACATTCGTACGAGATAAGAGGATGAATAAAATATGACGAAAGAACAAAACCGATATCGACGTTATAACTTTATAAAAAAAAAAGTTTTATATAAATAGATTAAAAAAAAAAAAAAAAAAAAAAAAAAAGGAAAAGAAAAAAGAAAAAACCTCATGATACGATCGCCCAAGGAATCCTCAATTTTTGGCAATTTTCTTCTAACATTTCTTGTATCGAAACTCTCCTCGATGATAACATGTCTATCATATGGAGTGTCATAATCAACTTCGAGTATAGTTGAAAATTGATGAGGAAATATCAAATCGATCGCTGTCACCACGATTCCAGCGAAAAGACATCCGATACCTATTAAATATCGTCGTAAATGATATATTTTGTATATCCCGTGAAGTGTGAAAAATACGAACGATTTAATCTCTCACCTGCAACCAAAACCAACCAATAATTCCAACCCATGTCGAAGGCGAGAATCGAACCGTCTATATGAGCAATTAACGGTTCGCAAGGTAGTAAAGCCCAATAAATTAGGTTTGTAGAGAGCATACACAATCCTGTCATGATCATACTGTATGCACCATAACGTGGTACGACCATAAGCAATAAATTCATCATACACCAAGAAGCAAAGGTTGTCCTAGGGAAATAGTCAAATTATCATTGTTTGATATCCTTTTAAAACGTTTCAATTGTAAATAAAATCTCACCAGAGCATTATAGACGCATAGTAACCAGCTTCACGATATTTGCTACCCCAAGAAAATCCTTCCTGATGAAGGCTAAAATATTCCGCTAGGGAAACGATTGGAAAAGGAGCTCCTTGATAGAGCGCTTGTTTGAAAGCACTCGTCATTTCATTAGAACCCCGCCACGAGAATCTCTCATTATACTCGACATCGTCGTTCGTGTGTTCACTGTCTGGTAGGTCTGATGAAGGCAATCAAAGGACAGATTAGCAATTAAAAGAAGGAAGAGAAAGAAAAAAAGAGAGAGAGAGAGAGAGAGAGAGAAGAATGGTTGAAAACGAATGAAATATGTAACTCGTGAAGAAAAAAAGTTTGTACGACACGAGATTCTCTCATTTTAAGACGTCATCGGTATCAAACGTTTTCATTTCCGAGCACGTCCGAATGTAAGAGATTCAGCAACAGCATTTCTAGGATAAACTTTTCAATGTGCAAACGTAGACATGTCGTTCCTTTTAAAGGGGATCAACCAAAAGCTAATACGTTTCGTTCGTACATTTTTCATTTCAATTTTTAAAGGAATTTATCCTTTTGTAAACTTCTTAAACTTTTGTAAACTAACTCCCTTGGAATTTCACTACACTTTCGTCATAATCGTACGAAGTAGCAACAGTCGTTTGATATTGTGACTCACGTTTGTAGGTAATGTTGATATGCATGAGTCCAATGTAACCGCCGATTTGTGCTTTGGTTCTATGCCTGGAGAAAGCACTGTACGAACTAACGATGGTTGCCGAACTGGTGTGCCAAGATGAACCATACTGAGCGACTTTAAGCAAATTAATTTAATTTGAATTTTTTGTAAAAAGTACCACCTTGTATGTTAATCAACAAGGTCGATACTTTGAAAGGAGTATCGTACAGACCTTGAATCGTAGCTCCAACGAAGAGGCTCAGGGTTACAATCAGGAACGTAGTTAGTCTCTGCAAATGTCATTTTGACCAGATTTATATTCTCCACATATTTCATTTTTCTTCTTTTTTTTTTTTTTTTTTTTTCCTTTATTTTTTTTCACTTTCTCTGATAAAAATTAATTCAACTCACTTCCTTTCGTATACCAGGAAATATGACTAGAAAGGCTGTGAATATTGTACCGAAAATAACGAAAACGATAACAAGAGCAACATCGCCAGTGACGGGTGTACGATTACTATAACTATAGAGAGTCGGTCCACCATCGTTTCTGAATGCATCGAACCATCCCTTCATCTTCACGAATTTTCACGAAGACCACTGAGCTAGTATTTATTTCCTTTCGAACATTAACAAAAAAAAATATATATATATATGAATTGACGTTAAAAAATCAATCGACTGAATCCAATTAATGCATTTTAAAGAACTTACTTTGTGAAATTTCGAACGTCAGCGTCTTCTCGTTAAACTATTTCGCCGTTTCTCCCTGCTTTTGTAACCCGACAAGTTTCACGTTGCATCCTACGATCTTCCTCAAGCCATTCAAGGACAGAATGATTCCGGTAACGTGATTATATTCGAAGCGATGGATCCTTTTTATGGTGATACGTGCACCTGCGATAGCTAAACGAAAGACTGAAATATAGAACGTATACTGAAAGACAGCAGTAGGTCAACGGGTTCTCTCGCTTTGAAAGTAATTTCCACCATCGAGCAACGGCCTCGTCGGTGGAGGGACAGAACTTGGGACAGGTGGGGCGTTCTTCGCTTTGCGCCTTGCATGAAAGAGAAAGAGAAAGAGAAAGAGAGCAAAAGAGAGAGAGAGAGAGAGAGAGAGAGAGAGAAAGAGAAAGAAAGAGAGAGAGGGAAAAAGAAGAGAAAGGAAAAGAATGAAGAAAAGAGGGAGAGGAATGAAAACGTATGATCGTGTGCGAAGGATTACAGATCAGCTGTGAGAAAGCGCAGAGAATGTATGCCTCGTGCTCATCATGTATTTCACTTTCTTTTGCTCGTTTTCTATGATATTCTATAAATCTTTATGATGATCCATAGGGATTCAGAGATATCGATGCTTGATCGAACAATGTCGATCATGTATGCACATATCATATCGTACCTCTTTTTTTCTATGCTTCATATAGTAAAAAAATCGATCTCTGCGTATATTGAAATTTTTTCCAATTGAACATATTGGACATGTTGGATTTTACGATATATCGTTGTCGCAAAATCAATTAAATGGAATATGTTCTCTTAATACCTGGTATCAACTTTGTCAGTCTATGGTCTCTGTTCGAAATTCTTTTTGATGAAAAAGAAGACAATAGAAGAAGAAGAAGAAGAAGCAGAAGAAGATGGAGAAGGAGAAGAAGAAGAAGAAGAAGAAGAAGAAGAAGAAGAAGAAGAAGAAGAAGAAGAAGAAGAAGTAGAAGTTCCATTGAAAGAGGAAGAACCGGTAGTCCGGTCTTCCGCATGCTGTGGAGAGAATCGGTCTCCACGTTAGCGTCTGTGGACAGGATACAAGGTATGCATCGAGAGCATCTCTCTCTCTCTCTCTGTCTTTCTCTCTCTCTCTCTCTCTCTGTCTCTCTCACTCTGTCTCTCTCTCTCTCTCTTTCTCTCTCTCTCTCTCTCTCTCTCTCTCTCTCTCACGTACATAGCGCCGGCAATAACTCGGGCTATTTCTGCTTGTTTAATTCGGTCCGGGTGACGCTATGCCTTTAGGCAGCAGCTTGTGGCAGAGCATCATCCACCGTCGTCACCGACGCCACCTTCATCGTCGTCGTGGTCCTCGTCGTGGATCGTCGATCGTCGTTGCCAGGGAAAAGCAACGAGAAGAGAAGAGAAGAGAAGAGAAGAGAGGAAAAGAAAAGAAAATAGAAGTTTACGGCGAGTTGGCAAGAAGTTCCTTTTAGTCCCTTCGCGAAGAAGACAAGGGAGATCACGGATCCATCTCTACTTGGCCATATCCCTGCTTCTGATCTTTTCTTTCTGTCTATCTTCTATATATATACGTACATACATACATATATATATATATATATATATATATATATATATATATACATAGTCATATATAGATACATATACATCGATCTATCTCACTTCTCAGTCCTCACACACGCTCGTCGGCTGCTCTTACTCTGAGCATTGGAAGGTAATCGATTGAACCATCTTTTTTCCAGCGAGCCTTTAACCGCACGCGGTCGATCGATGTGTCAGGACCACCACCAACCATCCTACTCTACTACTCGTGCTATTCGTACTACTGCTGCTGCTGCTGCTGTTGCCGATGCTAGTGGTAGTGGTAGTGATGATGATGATGATGATGATGATGGTGCTGGCTGGTGCTGGTGGTGGTGGTGGTGGCTATGTTATTGCTACTATCGCTTGCTATCGGTGGTTTTGCGCTTTTGTGAGCGATATACCAAAATCGTAATACGATTCGAGTCGGAGCCACGTAAAATAGCTTCTACGATAACGGCATTTCGTGACGCGTTATTTTTGGGAGGGAATCACTCGTTGTTGGAACAGACGAACGGATAAACGATTTTCGGTATAACGATGAAATGTTGATAGATATCAGGGAGAGTGAAAAGTTTGTGGTTTGAGGTGTATCGAAGAGATATCGGGCTATCGATATACGAAGGCTATCCGAATCGAATCATTTAACGTTAGTCCCTTGCTACCACGAGATATTTCCTTCTTGCTTTGGTATCGGTCCAAAGCCGAATGCCCGAGACTCAATCGTGTTGAGTCTTTTAAATAAAAGTCGGAGGCGGATAGAAAAGTTCGTGGATCTAAACGATAGATCGTTGAATCATGAAGAGAGGAAAAGGGGGTAGGAAAATCGAGAGATCCCGAAAGTCGTCGCCGTCTTTATAGTCGTCTTCTTTTGGCCACGTCATTGTCTATTCTCGTGATCGTGTTTTTTGATCAGACACGTTGGTGGTGGTGGTGGTGATGGTAGTGTTAGCAATGGTGGTGGTCCATTGTATATCAACCACGTTTCAAAAGAATTTCACTCAGCATCCCTTCCCTCATACTTCTACAACCTATCTTAAGAAAATAATTTATTCATCCAAATATTGTTAAGAACGTTCGTCGAGCCGACAAAATTGTATAATTTAACTTCTTTTCTTTGCCTCAAGAAATATTCTTAAGCTATGAGTAAACAAAGAGAAAAAGAGAGGTGAACGTGTATCAATGAATAAGATTATGCAATAAAACGTTCTGAAGATAGCAGGCTTGGCATCGAGCGAACGAAACAAAAAAAAAAGGAATAGATTAGCATTGACGATCGATCCTTAAATTGGCTTTAACACTTTATTAAAATATTTTCTAATAATGTATTTAGAAAATCTCTCTCTCTCTCTCTCTCTCTCTCTCTCTCTCTCTCTCTTTCTCTCTATCTCGTTCTGTATAATTAGTAATCCTCATATCGAAAGTCTTGACGTCATTCAACAATACTAAACAATAGGATTTTATGTAAATCAAAGCAAAGACGAAAAGTCGAAGAAAAGTCACGTTCATTCGTAAGAATTTTCCAGATCTTGGATCCAGATGAGATTTTACTAATTTCCGTACTCGCGTAAACAGGTCAAAGTTATTTTCGCGCTCTAGCCAAAGAAGCTACGCGATGGCCAACGCCTTTAAACCACGGTGAAATGCGTAACGATGATCGTCAAGACGCGAAACCGCTCTGGATTCTTCCGCCTCGATGAAGAATTATTCGCGAGGCTACAGTGCTTGGCATACGGCCAAACAAAAAGAGAGAGGGAGAGATAGATAGAGAGAGAGAGAGAGAGAGAGAGAGAAAAAGAGGGAGAGAAAGAGAGAAGAACGGAGTATGTTTCTAACTTGTGCCCGTGTTTGGAGACCAAAAATTAATCGAATGCTCTTGTGATTAATCGTATCGACCTTCGTTGCAACGTCGTCGCTTGAATTGTTTTTCTTTATCTTTATTTTTTTCTTTTTTTTTTTTTTCTTTTTTCTTCTTATTCTTTTTCCTTTCTTTTTGAGAAAGAAACTTTCCACGTTCCTCCTATATCAAACTCGTATAGAACTATTTATCAATTTTAAGAGTATATTAATGTAAATTTTATAGAGTTATTAGAAATAGTCGTGAGAGTAAAAGCGTAACGATCTTAATCTTCTTTTACCTTCTTTCTTTCTTTCTTTCTTTCTTTCTTCTTTTCTTCCTTTTGCTCACGATAATATAAAAAGGGAAAGGATAATTAAAATACTTTCCTTTTACTTTCAGACTCTTGGTCGAAAAAGAGGTGGATTAAGAGAGACATGTCCAATGCAGAGGGTAAGAATTATCAAGATTATATATATACATATCATATCTACTTATCTCTGACATTTTTCGAAGTAAATGCATTCGAGAAAAAGAAGAAAAAAACAAAAGGAAGGAAAAAAAGACAAAACAAACAAACAAACTTCAAAGCTGTTTAACAAAAGCTCCGCTCTTAGAATAATCTATCTTACAATCTTTTTTATATTTCAAACGAGAAAGAAAAGATTCTACTGCAAGTACATTCTCGGTTGGTTGGTTACAGTAATCGTGACGGAGAACGATGAGATTCGAAGTGAGATCGAGGAGAACCGGAAGGAGGAGGATGAGGATGAACGGAAGAGGAGATCGACCTCGGTAGATTCGGAAGTCGTCGATGAGCTACGGCTATTGTCACCGAAAGAACAGGAGCAGGAACAGGCTCATAAAGAAGAAATGGAAGAAAAGAAAGCGGAAGAAGAAGAAGGAGAAGAAGAAGAAGAAGAAGAAGAAGAAGAAGTCGATAAAAAAGAGAAAGACGAGGAGGAAGAAGAGGAAGAGAAAGAGGAAGAGGAAGAGGAGGAGGAAGAGGAGGAAGAGGAGAGATCAGAAGGAAAAGAAGAGAGAGTCGAAGAGGAAAAAGATGAGGATCACAGTGAGAAGTCACAGGGAATCGTAGAAACGAGGGAAACTTTGGAATCAGGTACGTGATGGATCGCCTTCTTTTCGATCGATCTTCTTGATCGCGTACATATAGACATATACGTAAAGTCTCTCTATTTCTCTTTGAGGGTAAAGCTTCCACGACGCAGAACGTTAGCTCGCGGCAGCTGCGAGGCGTTGAACGAGCGAGCGACCGAAAATAAATCCCACGGAGAATACCGTGCGTTTTAAATAAAGCGAGAGCGAACGATGGTCGAAAGCGGTCAACCCGTCTCTCTCTCTCTCTCTCTCTCTCTCTCTTTCTCTCTTCTGCGTACATCCTCGATTTATACATATTCGTTCTATCCATTAAACGTCTATCCACCGGTCGATTTATTCCATACGTTATAGGATCCTCTTTCGCTAGCCTATCCGTTTGTTTTTCCCTTCGTTCGTTCGTTCGTTTATCCCTCGAGTCTCTTCTGTACCAGCCTTCCCCTATTTAACCGCTTATCTATTCCCTCTTCTTCGTTCTTTCAGACGTTCTTCCTACCGCAAAAAGTCTCTTGCTCTTCCTTTCTCTCTCTCTCTCTCAGACAGTATGAACATGTACAAAAGATTCGTAGTCTGCCAAATGGGCAACCAGCAAACAGTAAGACACAGTAGTAGTTATTGTAGAAGTAGTAGTAGTAGTAGTAGTAGTAGTAGTAGTAGTAGTAGTAGTAGTAGTAATAGTAGTAGTAGTAGTAGTAGTAGTACTAGCTAGGAAGCAAGCAGTAGTAACGGGTAAGACGAGAACACATTTGGATAGAGCGAAGTAACCAATCGCAAGAGGAAAGCTCGCGATCTTTTACCCCTCCGGGGTTATAACAACGCGTCCTAATATCAACACACATCTGGCCACGCAACGGAGAAATTTCGTTCGCTGTGCTTTCAGTCTACTTCTCGACCTTCGCGATACGCGTTTCGTCTTTGCTCCACTCTCTTCTCTCATTTTCTTTTTCTATTTTCTCTCTCTCTCTCTCTCTCTCTCTCTTTCTTTCTCTCTCCCTCCCTCTCTCATACACACAGAGGAGTTTTCTATTTTTTAAAATTTTTCACTCTAATATCTCTCTTTCTATTTTATTTTTAAATTCACAATCTTTTTTCACGCCTACTCACGCGTAAAAATAGATTCGACAATGGAGATTCAACGTCGCGAAAATGCACGTATACACGTGTCGCGCTTTTTGTCACGGTCTCTTTCCCTCCGTGAAAATGGCAGCAGACGCAACCCGCCAATCAACACGTTTTCCTGTGCGTGAATCGTTTAATCATTTAAACCGTGCTTTTTTTTTCCTGATTCGTAACGAAAGATAGAAAGAGAAAGATAGATTAACCCTACGATCCATCGTTTTTCGATCTTCCGTTTCTCTCTTTAATTCTTTTTCTTTCTTTCTCTCGTATAACATTCCCACACACGTCTGTTTTATTTTCATCCCGAAGAGTATTCTTTATACCACGCGAAATAAATCTATTAAAGAAATAAAAAGGAAGGCAAAGAAAAAAAAGAGAGAAAATAGAAAGGCGTCGCTCGCGCGTTCGATTTGATCTTCAATTAAAAATAGAATGTTTTCGCGAGAATCTTCTTACGAAGGATTCCGTAACGATTCGATAACGAAGGGAGGAAAAGAAGCAGAACTAATTCCATCCATCCATCTTTCCTTTTTTTTTTCTTCTTGAATCTTTCAGCCAGATCATTTGACACGACGTGCCTGCAGTCGTCGAGATCGGCCGATCGTGTGACCGAACCAGCAAGTTCCTTGTTCAACGAGAACGTATCTTTGGCTGAGCCACAAGAGGAAAAGATAGATACGAGGGTAGGGGTAGTAGGCGAGTCTCTTCCGATCAACAGCAGCAGCAACAGCAGCAGCACCAACATCACCACCACCACCACCACCACTACGACCACTACCACTACTACCACTAACAGTTCAATTCCAAGAGCAACGACGGATCAGGGCAGCAACGAGAAGCAAGCAGTCGGTGAGTGGAATTCATTACCGGTACTGGTAGAGCGCCTTCGTTCGGTGCTCGAGCTCTCGCTCGCGATAGCCGATACATCATCACCGATCAAGGAGGATCCACGAGAACTTGCTCTCGATGTCAATGATTCACGAAAGGTCCGTTCCATGGACGAACGATCAACCGCTAGCAAGAATAGCAACGGCAATGAACAAGACCTGAAGAATGACTTGAGTTTCCTCGAGGATCTTTTGATGTCCGATATACACACGGCCCTTTCCCGTTTAAGAGAAACTCTCGAAAGGATCGACGTTGGCGCGTTAACAAAACACGGTGCTGCTTCCGATCCAAGTAGTAAACTTCAACTTCTACGGCTAGTGTCGAGTTTACTTTCGCGATTAGAGATGCCACGTGAATCGCAGAAGGAAGAAAAGAAGATTCTTACGCAAGAGGAGAAGCTAAAGTCTTCTCTAATAGCTACAACACCATCCGTGACCAATCGTAGACGACGAGCTAGCAGACATACCATTGGAGTCTCTGCCGAAGAGTTGGCATGTGCTAGGAAATGGTTGCAGGAGGATAAGAATTTTAACGACGTTACGCCGTTTACGAAAATAACACTCTCCCCGTTGTTTTCCACTACGTCTAAAGCTATCGATTCTTCCGAAGAAAAGCCAAGACCCGAAGAGATACATGACAAATATACGAAGGACGCCATCAATCATCGACAATCTTTGCGCGATAGAAATAATATTGACAAAGGTCTGGAAATACGTCCACGTGCTGCTCCTTTCTATGCCGATAAAACGGACTTCGTCGTCACCCAGTCGACGATCGCGTCAAACGAAGTGACTCATCAGTCTCTACGACCTAGTCTCGACTCGAGAAACACATTGGATAACACGGAAGTTGGCAACGTAGAAGTTGGTCGTGTTGGCAGATTGGCTGCGGCTCTTCAGCAACGAGTAGAATCCTCGAGCAAGTGCACTTCTTCCAATCGATTCACTGCGAAAAAGTCGAAGATCAAACGAGCCAATACCATTGACATTCCAAGTTACCTGAAATTACAAGCTGAGAGTTTCAAGCAAGAAGGTAGCGGTTGTGTATCCTTGAAAAAGCCTATAAATGTTAGTGATAAGGCAAACTGTAATTCGATCAATAGCATGATCATACCATCCTTCCAGCCGAGAACTGAAAATGATAGAAAATTCATGGCATTGATTAGCAAGAATAACGATACTCCTATATTTAATCCACCATCATCGTTCAAATCATTTGGCTATACAAAAACGATGGATCCATCATCGGTAAGCAATGAGAACTGGAACAGTCGTTTTTCCAACATCAAAACGGCCTTCGACAAAACGACGACTTCTGGTGATGAGTCTGAACAGCAAATTAACAAGCATAAGCTTCCGAAACGACCACCAATAGTTCCTCAAGGGACTCAACGGTATAATCCTGGAAAGGAGAAACCCTTCAACGCAAATGTCTTTTGTAACTTTGAACACGATACCTCTAATGTTAATCAATCGATCTCTCCTGGCTTCAGACATGCTCCTTCCTCTCCTTTTCGAAGGATCGAAAAGCCAACTGGTATATCGAACTTTGTTAAATCTTCACCGATCTCTACCAATCCTCCTAAAATCAATATACCCATGCCTGGAAATACATTACGCGAGAAAGCAAGAAAGATGTTCGATCGTGGTACCAACAATAGCAACGTTCAGCAACGAGCTTCGGAATACAAAGTTCAAGTAGATGGAAACTCTGAGAAACGTACCTTTCCAAGACCGCCTTGGATCGAACATGAGAAATCATCAAGTGCAACGATCGCAGAAAATGGGCGTCTCGATTATCGTTCATTCTGTAAACAATTTGCACCTTTCGTTAGCAAAGGTACATCCTCGTCAACCTTGGAAAAACCATCTTACGAGCCCGACGATATTCATCAACAAAATTCGAAATTGTGTCAACCTCGAAATGAATTGACTGGTGAAACAAATAATCCAAACATAGTGGATGGAAAGATTTCGTTCAAGATGATACCAAAGGATTACAATCGTTATAATATTCAAGGAACTCGTGATTCTCGGGATTTTATTCGTAAAACCGAAATTACAGATGGATCTCAACAAGTTGACCTTACTTTACGTGGCAGTGCATCGGTAGCTGTTCAAACTGGTGCTCAGGATGAAAATTTCGATGAGGTTAGATCTTTTCGTGTTGTTCCAAAGATCTCGAACGGGCCACCTTTGATTTATAGCAATGTCTCGATACAAACATCAAATGATGTGTCCTCTAAAATTTCAGAAGATGTTCATACCTTTCTTTCGGATAATCAGAAAAGTCTTGGTGAGGAAAAAAGTCATGAGGATTATCGTTTGCGAGATGAATCAAATTGTGTTTTGCCGGTAAAAGAAAACGTTCGCGAAACTGTGCCTTTTCACGATTATCGTTCCGATACGATTGTTACGAATCCACGCGTGCAAAATCAGACAGCTTTCGTGAAAGCTTACGAGCCAGTGTCGAAAGTTGAACAAAATGAATACGAATCAGCGAAAGTGAATTATGCTGAAGATGATTTACCTCGATCTAAAGACTACGATTATTTGGATGCTAAAAATATTCAAAATCAAGACATAAGCGAGGAGGAAGGTGTTGTAACGAGATATACATGTGCTATTGCTACAGTGGCGTCCGTTGAAAGTCCAGAAATCCAAGGGGAAGTCGTCGAAGCATCGTACTCTAGGGATTATTCGACTCCGTCTGTATCACCTGTTCGGTCCAATTCAAGATCGAAAGCAAGTAACGACGAAGAAGTCGACGAAGAAATACGTAGACACAATATGTTGCAACAGAGTTTGATACAACGACTCCATCATGAACGTTGTACGATGATCGATCGTCCATTCAAACAATTACCTATCGATTATCAAAATGAAACACATGGAAATACCAGAAAGGAACAACAATCCTATGAACAAGGTTATTACGTAGCTCCACGAAGTAATAACGAATATATACAGATGGAAAATGTTAACAGACTCGAATCGATCTCACCCTCTCCTCTATCCAATCAATTTAAACGTATCGGTAATCTATCTCAAGCAAAGAAATTTCTTTTACCGGATTTACCAACGAGACAAACTCAAGTCACACCGTCCACATCACGGGTTGTCAATCAAGTTTCAGCACTCAGAGAAGTTTATGAACAACCAGTTGTTGTTCCGAACAAACCTATACGTAAGGAACGATCACCTGTACCGAATGGAACAAATCCAATTGATTCCAGCGACGAATATTTAATGTCTTGTGCCAATCAGCCATCTAGATCCATCGTTCTATCAAAATCCGAATCTTGGCATCAATTGGCTCTGTCCAACAGTTCTTCTCGTATTCCTCGTACAAGCGACTCCAGTCCGTCATCATCGAAAGTTTCTTGCTTACCTAAACCCCCGAAACCTAGATCACCATCCTCCATGAAATTTCGAACGAAACAATTCGAGGCATCTTCCGATAGCGTTAAAAAGATGGAGGACAAAATAAGAAGATACTTCGATAGTCCCAATGAAAGTTCAACGAATGAAACAAAAGAATCGAAGAAACGTTCCTCTCCTCGTCACGCTCATGGAAAGTGCATGATCGGTCTATCGAGAAGTCGTACCTTGCCTGGTATCTGCGAACAGAAACTCGTCTTGACGATACCACCGACACAAGTACCTCTCCTACAAGTTAACAGTGCTGACGTCGACAAGGTCTTCGACGATATCTTCCAGGAAGCCACGAGGATGGACAGTCAGCATTGCTGACCGATCAACTTTATCTCTCTCTTTCTCTCTCTCTCTCTCTTTCTTCTTCCTTTTCTTTCTCTTGCATCGACCACTTGTAATGGGTAGCGGTAGATGCTACGAGTACGCAAGAAATTGAGTTACGATAGAAAGTTCTTCGCGTGCGAATCCGATCCATCGATCAAACACAAGATACAATGTGATTTTTATACTTGTGTTATACTTATTCTTTTATTGTTATACTTGTTATTGTTATTGTTATTGTTATTATTATTGAAAACATCGTCCATAACGATACCTATGTATATACCAAGTATCACGTAAGACGATGACCGTGTTCATAAGCCAAAGACCGTGTTAATATCGTCGAGTGAGAAATAATTCAAATTGAATTATCATACTTATCCTTGGTTTAAAATACGATCAAAATATAGGGGATGTTGGAAGTGCTTGCCAACCAAAGAAACGTATTCTAGGACGAATTAAATGACGTGACCATCATCTACCTCTATGAATTTTCGTCGGAAATAACGAAAAATATTGGAATAATTTATATCGAAATAATCTATGTGGGAATACAGTAAATCTGAAGATGAATAAAAAAAATGATCGATTATCGTCATACATCATCGGTATGCATCAGTCAACGATTGCCAAATGGGAAAAAAAAAGATAGAATTTTCTAGGATTTGGACTTGAAGGACTAAAATTACTTTGGATATCCCATTATGTTACAACCCCAAAGAGATTTCATCGAAAAACATAAGGCAAAGAGTTCGAAGAATACGAGGCAATTCGACTCATATTATTTGGCTAGAAGGCACCGACTTTTGGCAATCATTTCGCAAAAGCATAGACGTACATATATGTCTTTTTTTCTCTTTCTCTCTAGCGCATTTAATCGCACGTATGTTTCTACTTCGTCTTTTGGACGTAGCCACACGTTCTAAGGACACGTTTTAAGTGAACAAGAACAAGAAAGAGAGAGAGAGAGAGAGAGAAGTAGAGAATCGCTAGAAGGTCGTACAGATCCCCGAATAAAGCAGTGAGTCACAAAACATCTTTCTGTAGCTCCTTTTGTTGCGCCAAATAGTGTTATAGTTTTCTCCACACTACTCTGTACAATGTGTGTGCGACTTTTGTAGATTATATTCGTAGCTGTGTGGCGTCATATAATAGCAGTTGTACAGTTAACATCATCACCACACTCAACTCAATTCGCGTTACCTACGCCAGGATCTTCCTGAACGGGGACATCTGCCGTCGTTGCCAAGCCTCGAAATTATAAATTCCTGTTGCTGCAAATAAACACGTTACACTTCACGGTTTTAGCATGCATCTACATAAATAAGACAATTTATAGTTTACCGTGAATCCTTTTTAACAACGACGATGATCCAATGAAGAACAACACTATCACACGAAAGACAATTGGAAAGCTTGGAGTGAACTTCCTCAAGATCTTGAAAAACCTTTTGTCTCTCTATCTCTATGCCTGGAAAAGCAAGCAAAACCGATGTTGATTGGCCGACACTTGAACTAACTCACAGCTTTAATAGTGATATAACGACATAGTCGAGAACGTTTCAAAATCCATCCCAGTTAACTATAATTATACTCTGAAAGGAAACTTTACTTATTATTTTGAATTAAAAGATTGATACTGACGATTTTTGAATACTTACAAACTAAAGATTTACACTTGCAAGTGTGAGCAACTCAATCGTACAGAATTCACCGATAATCACATTTTTTTTTTTCAGCCACCAAGAAACCATTATCGCCGTTTGCCAAATTTCGTCAACTCGATCGGCAATATAGTTCTTCTTTGCCGTCAAGGTAATTATCATTGTTCTTGGTCATCCCAACGAAAGAATTATATTCGAATGTAAAAGAAGAGCTCTTATCTCGTTATCTCTTCTATTATACCCTAAATTCCACTCTATTGTGTCTTCTAATGTTTTGTCTGTCCTTTCCGATCTCCGATCCAGTCCCATAAAGTCGCCAGAAAAGGAGTTTCGTTTTAGATTTACCGAACCTACTGTGACAAATAATGCGGTACAGATAAAGGAACGATTGTTATCTTGGTGCCGTTCCAAAACTAAGGAATATGAGGTAAATAATAAATATCAAGTTTCATATAAATTATCATTATCAGCTTCATCATTAAAATTAATATGTACATCACTGCTTTGCAGAATATACAACTTGACAATTTCTCGACAAGTTGGAACAATGGTTTGGCATTTTGCGCTCTGATTCATCATTTTAGACCTGACGCCTTTGATTATCATTCGTTACGTCCACAGGACCGCAGAAAGAACTTTGATCTGGCATTCAAAACGGCTGAGTGAGATATCCTCTTAATTCCATTATACTTCTAAAACAAATCAAAAATATATTATGTATATTTATTCACTGTGTTTATATAGTGAAGCCGGTATCGCACCATTGCTCGATGTTGAGGATATGGTAGTTATGCGACGTCCAGATTGGAAGTGCGTCTTCACTTACGTTCAATCCTTTTATCGGCGTTTCAAGGACGAGGATTGAACGAAAAAGGCTTTAAGATATATATATACATATATATATATATAGATATTTTTTTCACTATAAATCTTTGGCTCCTAGCAGACCTCGCAAGTTAAATAATTTACATAACGTAATACTTTACGAATCACTAAGAGATAAAACATAATTAACAATTAGATATTGATACAAGAAAAATTAGTAATTTATTTTGTTTTGTTAATTTCCTACTTTTCCAATGAACTTTTTCATTGTAATGTTTCATAAATTTTCACATAGATCTATGAATTATTTTACATAAAAATGTAACCATCGTGCTAAAGTATAAAGACACGTTGTTACATACTCTTCTACTATTGACTATTATCAATAGAAAAACGTTTTTAAATAATTATAATTTTTTTTTTTTATTTCTTTTTTTTTCTTTTTTTTTTTTTTTTCTTTTTAAAAAGATATAATTGTTACTAAATAAATTTATAGAGACTATCTCTTAAAGTTTCATATGAGTCGTTACAAACGTTTCATCATTTTTGTGTAACTAAGAAAATTATTAAATATATAATCACGTGCGACTCAATGAAAAAGTTATATATTTATTTTATTTCACAATATAAAATTGACAAGGTTCTTTGTTATAAATATAATATATACAGACAGATGAAAAATTAGTACAGTCGGGCAACATAAACGATGTAGGTAAGAATGGCGTAAGTTGTGCTTCTTTAAATTATTTAGAAGATAATAAAAATTATTATAGCTGTTAAAACTATTAAACTCTAATTATAAAGTATATATAAATTTATTTAGTCTTAAATCTCTGTTTAAGCTTTCTTCCAATATGGAGATAATGTATAAAACTGATATTTTTATTGCTCTTAAAAATCTAATATAAAATTAAAGAGCACTATCTTCCAAAGAATTGTGTATGTCATTTCTGTCATCCTCAATCATTTCCTGTAAATAAAAAATTATGATAAGAGCCAATCATTAACTACTAATTACAATATATTTTGTTATCTTACTTGTAATACTTCAACTAAAGCTCGTGTTTCATCCAACATTTCTTTACATAAACGATTTTCTTCTTGCAAGTTTGATACACGTTCATGTAGTTCTTTGTTTTCTTCTAATGCATCATCAAGAGCTATTCGTCGTCTTTCTGCTAATACTTCCCAATAATTCTCACTTGGACTAGCTATGACAAAAAACATAAAAATATAATCAAAACCTTTATAACTTCATAATATTATATACATTTATTACAAGAGTAATTCTGTACATACCTTCAGAGGTCAAATCTTCTACTTCGATTTTAATTTTTTCTTCCCTGTCTGTTTGAACTGCCTTATGTTTGTAAACAATTTTTTTACGCGTTGTGCAACCTTTTTTTGGTTTCTCCGATGTGTTTCTAATATCCCTGAAATACAAAATCGTAACATAATATAAATTCTTAAATGTAAGTTAAATTTATCGCATATAAAATATAAATAAATAAATATATTTAAATACTTTTTTAGTGCATTTTTTAAGGGTAAATCTGCTTTGAACATTCTTCCAGCACCCACCAGGTTTTCTTTGTCAGTAGCTGCTGGCTGCAAAACGTGCAAAGACATTCTGACCTTAGCCTGTTTTGATAAAACAGAGAAAATTGTGATATACCACCTTTGGTCGAACAAAGGCACGATTAATCTAATCTTTTATTAAGATGTACTCTTTTCAATAATTACATTAGCATTTTTTTGATAAACAAACATTCTTTTAAATATTTCTACTAATATTTCTTTATTTAATAATTTAAATAGAATCAACCGTCACATATGATAAGCTTTTATCATATATTTTAAGTTGTTACTCAAAATATTAAACAAAAATTCATTCTTAGACTAATCTATTTCTTCAATTTGTTTCATAAGCAAAAGAATCTAATTTGTGATTAAACCTTTGAACGATATTGATGAAAGAATGAAAAGAAAATAAAATAAAAATATTTACACTAACCTCTGAATTAATAATTTTGGCGCCAGAAACTTTCGTTTCCCCCGTAGGTTTCATGATACTGATATTTGAAAGTAAAAACAAAATCTGTCTGTACGTAGAGTATAAAATCAATCTTATTACTAAAATATTTTAAATATTAAATGTATAGTTATATTATGAATAAATGAAAGATTAAGATATTTTATAACAATGGAAATTATAAAACTCTTCAAAACACATCGAATTATCTTTAATAACCATATGAACTTCCTTGCAAGAAATTATTCACTTAGGGCTTGTCCAGGTGACTGAAAAAGAAATTAAATCTACTGGAATCAAAGTTCAAAACATTGTAGCGACATCTACATACAGATGTCGTGCTTCTCGACAGAATTAATAAGCGACTAATATTATATCGTCAGGGAGGAACGTTTAAAAAATAATTACATGTAATTCTATAGAAAACTTATATTTTTTTATTTCATAATATGAAATTCACTGTAATTATAAATGTATAATATATAAATATTAATGAAAAATTAATAATGTCGGATAAAGTAAACGATGTAAGTAAAAATGATGTAATTTGTGCTTCTTCAAATTATTTAAGAATTAATGAAAATAAACACAAATAATTCAAATTGAACTTGAATATTGAACTTTAAATATAAATGCAAATTATTTTAGTCTTAATCCCTGTTTAAATTTTCTTCAAATATTAAGATAATGTATGAAATTAATATTTTTATTACTCATAAACATCTAATATAAAATTATAGAGCACTATCCTCCAAAGAATTATTTATGTCATTTCTATCATCTCCAATCATTTCCTGTAAATAAAAAATTATGCATCATCAGAACCAAACATTAACTACTAATTGTAATATATTTTATTACTTATAATACTTCAATATGTTATCTTACTTGTAATACTTCAACCAATGCCCGTGTTTCATCTAACATTTCTTTACATAAACGATTTTCTTCTTGCAATTTTGATATACGTTCATGTAGTTCTTTATTTTCTTCTAATGCATCATCAAGAGCTATTCGTCGTCTTTCTGCTAATACTTCCCAATAATTTTCACTTGGACCAGCTATAATAAAAAGATGAAAATATAATCAAAACCTATATAACTTCATAATATTATATACATTTATTATAAGAGCAATTTTATATATACCTTCAGAAGTCAAATCTTCTACTTCAATTTTAATCTTTTCTCCTCTCGCTGTTTGAACTGCTTTATGTTTGTAAACAATTTTTTTATGTATTGTGCTTTCTTTTTTTGGTTTCACTGATGTGCTTTTAATATCTCTAAAGTATAAGATCTTATAATAATACTAATTCTTATAAGATAATTTTATTGCATATACAATATAAATAAATAAATATGTTTAAATACTTTTTTAATGCATCTTTGAGTGTTAAATCTGCTTTGAGCATTCTTCCAGCCCCAACTAGATTTTCTTTGTCCGTAGCTGCTGGCTGTAAATTTTGCAAAGATTCTCTGATCTTTGATTGTTTCTATAAAACGGTGAAAATTATGATATACCACTTTCTTCGATTAAACAAAAACACGATTAAATTATTCTTTTACTAAATATGCTGTTTTTAATAATTATTTTTCTTTAGCATGCTTTGATGTTAAAAAAATTCTTTTGAATATTTCTATCAATATTCATTTATGTAATAATTTATATAATATTATCTGTTACTTTACGTATACTTTTATCACATGTTGTATGGATTGGAGAATAATTATGTTAATCTATTTCTAAAATTTCTATTATTTAAGTAAAATATCTAATTTACGATAAAATTTTTCTACGATACTATGATTAAATTTTTTTTAGTTATATTTACGAACGAATAAAAAAAATAGAATACAAATATTTACACTAACCTCTGATGTAGTCATTTTGGCGCCAGAAACTTTTATGTCACATTTGCATGATATCAATGTTAGAAAGAAAAAAACGATCTGTTATCTACGTAGAATATATAATCAACTTTATATTAATAGAATTATATTTTAAATATTAAATTATATATAATTATATTATGGATAAACGATAGATTAAGATATTTTATAATAAATATTTTTCATATATATATTCATACCTTTCACGCCTTACAATGTTGGCACAAGTTGTATATAACCCTTCAAGCAACCATAATTCAAATTGTATTCAGGTAATAAGCTGATATATGTTAAGAATTATACAATTATTTTTTTCATTCATAATTACAACAAAGATGAAATAAATTTATTGTACTCATAATTTTCAGTTTTATTTTTAAAACTACACGAAGAATATTTTATAGAAATATTATTGTTATTTGATTCTTTCAGAGTTTATCGTAGGAATGATTCTTATAAAAAAAAAAAGAAAAAATAACGACATTTTTTATGAATAGACAATTTAATCATATATTTTTCTTTCCTTGGCAACTTTTTAATACCAGCACTAATAAAAAATAAATTTTAATATATATCTTTATTGATAAAATTATACTTTGATAACATATACTTTATTAAATATAAAAATAAAACCTCTATAAACCTACATTGTAACAATAAAATACTTGTACTATATGAACAAAAATACATGAACAATGACTATCTAATTGTATTCTATTATTCATTTTTTGTTCATTGTATAAAACGTTAAGCTTCCACCTTTTATCTTGTATAAAACATACTTAGTCTTACTTTTGATTTTTGTTAGAATATTTTCTTCTACATTACAAACGGATTAGTTCTTCACTAAGTCGTTATTAATAATTTGATAACTTGAATTTAAGATATTCTTATACAATTTAGATTATTTTATACAAAAAAAAAAAAGAATTGCCCTAATGTAAAACTGTAAACATGTTACACTTGATCAATATATGACACAGTACAATATGTTACAAGATTAACATTTTCCATTAAGATATTTCATGTAACTATTCTCTTCATATAATTACACTGCCGAAAGAATTTGTGCATCCGTTTTTGCTGCAATTTTTCAACACGATCCATACATGTCTCATTCTGACAAAGAGCACAAAATTCAGAAGATATAGCGTGGAATGGCGAACGAAAATATACACCAGCATTTTTTAATGACTTATTTTTGTGATGTGCCCAAACATGTAGAATAACTTCAAAAATCATAAGTAATGCCAGAAACCAACGTGAATATATGATAGCTGGTAGAAACAAACAGATGGGATTTACTTGTCCGAAAGATGATCCAATCGGTACAGGTTCCATTTCCATATTATCTAATTTACAACCAGATTTCTTAAACATCATATTATCTTTCACTTGTTTTGGTATCTGCAATAAATTATATTAATATTTAATCCAAAGATATATATTTGAAAGTAAATTATAATTTAATAATTCTAAATTACAATAAAAATTGTAATTTAAAAGGTACAATTAATTGTACCATATGTCCTTAAATTAAAAAAACAAAAAGAAAAAAAAAGAATTATCACCTGAAAAGGTACTTTTCTATTTCTTTGAGTTGCAGTCCTTACGAAATTAACTTCAGGTTCACCAGTTTCAACATTATTCACTGAACTAACAGGATCATGTATCTCTAAATTGTCCCGAAAGGATTGCATCAAGCTTTCGCCTGTTTCTTCATCTATGAAAATTTGCTCCATAGCGTATGCACCTTCGACCATTTTGTAAAATCGTTTTACTTGAAGGAAAAAATTAAGAATATACGTAGAAACGTACGAATAAGGTCTCTGAGGTCACTTCCCGGACGTTGATACGTTTTTATTCTAATAAGTTTGTTGTTGATCTGAAATAAAGTTTCTGAAAGCAATCGAAAATGCTAATTAATATCCCCCGTTATTTATTTCAATTTCATTATTAATTATTTATTTTAATTTCATTATTAATTTCAATATTAATTTAATTCATTTATTTATTAAAGAGAAAAAAGAAAGTAATTATGGATTTATATCGATCGATTCGAAAGGTTTACGGGAATTAAAAGACGAGTTTGAGTTAAATATTGTGAAACAAAATAAAAAGAATGTATGATGATTAATAATTATATTTACAATGGGTAAGTAACAAATATAAATAATTCCATTGTCAGATAGCACGTAAATAGATATAAATCTTTGGAAAAACTTTTAATTAGAAATAAGAGAGGTTAACACATTGTTGTACAAAAGAAAAGAGAGAGAGAGAAAGAGAGAGAGAGAGAAAAATGAATTGCATCAAGAAACGAATGAGAGTCGAACTTTTTTTTCTCTTTTTTTTTTCTTTTTTTTTTTTTCTTTTTTTTAGATATATTTAGACGTGATCCTGGTGTAAATAAGATGTGCTTTCGAAACTGGAATCATCGTCGACGGGATCCGAAAAGCAAGTGCAACATACAAATCCATATTTTCTGCAGAGAGACGCAATGTAAATGCAAACTATATGAAACATACAACACATTGTTTTTTTTTCTTTTTCTTTTTTTTTTTTTTATGATTTTATTTGTATCCCTGACTATATTTTAACGTAAGAACACAATAACGAATTTTTAACTTTATCAACCGTGACAACGAATTAAAAACTATCATTAAACCGGCTTCAATTTACAAAAGAAAAAAAAAAAAAAAAATCAACTTTCATTTGTTTCTCACCTTTTGATACTCATGAGTTTTCTATCTCGTTTCTTTTACAATTTAAAATAAATAACCAATGTGTTTCCCATCGTAACAATTAAGAAACGTATACTATATGTTTTAAAAACTTATTTCCATTGTAGACTTTTAACCATTAATATTTCAATTTATTTTAAATTATCACATTTTTAATACGATTAATACAATTGAATTTATTTCACATGCATTTGAACACAAAGCTTTGTATACAATGAAACGATTAAATAAGGTTAATTTATGTTAAAATAATTAATTATCTCTTGACGTTTTTAACTTTTTCACAAATTTATTAAATCTAATTTATTTCCTGGTATTATTTAAAAACAATATCATGTTTAATCTTTTTTAAATGCGAGATTATTCTGTCTCGTTAGATAACGGAAAATAAAAAAATATATAAAAAATTATCGGCTACGATAAAAGAAAGATTATAATATTTTACGAAAATGTTAATAGGTTAGATGAATTTTTTTAAATTATTATTATGAAGTTGCTTACGTAAAAAAAAAGTAAGTATAAATCAAATCCTATAGGAAGTATAAATCTGAATTAATCGGTAATAAAATATACACTTTCTTCTTGATAAGAGCAACTCATGAAATGTCTGCCATGACTGAAGGTAAGACATCTACACAAAAAAACGGAATCTATAGCATATGAGAATAACAATTAAATAAACATTCTATATTGTTTAATAATGAAACTTTTTATCTTTTTAAATTTCTATCAAAGAAATAATTTTCATTTAAACCTAAGATAAATTATTTCGTATTATAAAATTGTTTATTTGTTACAAATTTAACTTTGACAATTCCATTGTAACCAATCATTTCTTTGATCGGAATATTTTTGACGTATAATGTTTTAACTGTATATAATACTGCCTTATGATTGGTTGAGAAAATAATTCTCAAACTTCTAATTTTCACGGTACTAAGAGATGTTACATAAATATAATAAAAAGATACAGATATTAAAAAAAAAAACGAGTAAAATTTATATATTTCCGCGATACAGGATGAAATAATTTTGTCTTAATTAAACACAACTTACATCATTTTTACTTACATCCTTTACTTTGTCCGACATTATTAATATTTATATATTATACATTTATAATTACAGTGAATTATATATTATAAAATAAAAAAATATAAGTTTTTTATAGAATTACATGTAATTATTTTTTAAACGTTCCTCCCTGACAATATAATATTAGCCGCTTATTAATTCTGTCGACAAGCACGACATCTATATATAGATGTCGCTACAATGTTTTGAACTTGGATTCCAGTAGATTTAATTTCTTTTTCAGTCACCTGGACAAGCCCTAAGTGAATAATTTCTTGCAAGGAAGTTCATATGGTTATTAAAGATAATTCGATGTGTTTTGAAGAGTTTTATAATTTCCATTGTTATAAAATATCTTAATCTTTCATTTATTCATAATATAACTATACATTTAATATTTAAAATATTTTAGTAATAAGATTGATTTTATACTCTACGTACAGACAGATTTTGTTTTTACTTTCAAATATCAATATCATGAAACCTACGGGGGAAACGAAAGTTTCTGGCGCCAAAATTACTAATTCAGAGGTTAGTGTAAATATTTTTATTTTATTTTCTTTTCATTCTTTCATCAATATCGTTCAAAGGTTTAATCACAAATTAGATTCTTTTGCTTATGAAACAAATTGAAGAAATAGATTAGTCTAAGAATGAATTTTTGTTTAATATTTTGAGTAACAACTTACAATATATGATAAAAGCTTATCATATGTGACGGTTGATTCTATTTAAATTATTAAATAAAGAAATATTAGTAGAAATATTTAAAAGAATGTTTGTTTATCAAAAAAAAATGCTAAAGTAATTATTGAAAAGAGTACATCTTAATAAAAGATTAGATTAATCGTGTCTTTGTTCGACCAAAGATGGTATATCACAATTTTGTCTGTTTTATCGAAACAGGCTAAGGTCAGAAAGTATTTGCACGTTTTGCAGCCAGCAGCTACTGATAAAGAGAACCTGGTAGGTCCTGGAAGACCGTTCAAAGATGCAATAGAAAAGTATTTAAACATATTTACTTATTTATATTGTAAATGTGATAAATTTATCTTACCAAGAATTAATATGATGTTATGATTTTATATTTCAGGGATATTAAAAACACATTGGAGAAACCAAAAAAAGAAAGCACATGTAAAAAACTCGATTACAAACATAAGGCAATTCAAACAGACAAGGGAGAAAAGATTAAAATTGAAGTAGAAGATTTGACTTCTGAAGGTATATATAGAATTGCTCTTGTGATAAATGTATATAATATTATGAAGTTGTATAGGTTTTGATTATATTTTCATCTTTTTGTTATAGCTGGTCCAAGTGAGAATTATTGGGAAGTATTAGCAGAAAGACGACGAATAGCTCTTGATGATGCATTAGAAGAAAATAAAGAACTACATGAACGTGTATCAAAATTGCAAGAAGAAAATCGTTTATGTAAAGAAATGTTGGATGAAACACGGGCATTGGTTGAAGTATTACAAGTAAGATAACAAAATATATTGTAATTAGTAGTTAATGATTGGCTCTTATCATAATTTTTTATTTACAGGAAATGATTGAGGATGACAGAAATGATATACACAATTCTTTGGAAGATAGTGCTCTTTAATTTTATATTAGATATTTAAAAGTATTAAAAATGTCAATTGTGTATATTATCTCCATATTGGAGGAAAGCTTAAACAGAGATTTAAGACTAAACAACAAATTTTTATATATTTTATATTTAGGAGTTTCGATTTTTTCATTGTACGTCAGGCATTAATCGAACATTAGAAAAATACTATGTAAATATAAATATTATGAGAAACGTTGTGATAATTTTGAAGATACACAAAGGCATTCGTATATCTTTGATTGTAGTATAGAACAATTAATTGATTGTGCATATCTATACATAATTAAATATTATGCATCGAACAGAATTATATGTGTAAGTAAATGATGAGACTAAAAAATATCTTCTTTTCTAAAAGATATTTTATATAACAAAATTTATATAATTATCTTTTATTTTTTTTCTTCCTTAGGTGAGTTTGTCTTTTGTTCCGTTTGTTCCTGTTTCGATGCTAAAAATTGTGCCAAATGAAGAATCGACACAATGTTAGACATATATTCTGTCACGTCTTCTTTTTTGATAGTTTTCAATTGTGCTACGACCGAATGATAAACGCGATGGGCAGTTTTTGTAGACAATTGTCCAATCGTTTGTACAGTGTGCAAGACCTTATTCTCATCAGCAGAGATTGGATCTATAACATATAAATGGATAACGATAAAAAAAAAAATCGATATTCTGATTCTTTTATAATTAATAATAAAGAATTAGTAACATACTTGGCACAGTCTCTTCTCCATCGACAGCAGGGAAATAATGGTCTAATAAACGATTGATAAGAACACTGGTATTATCTACACCTTGAACAGCTATACTACCATACTGAGTATTCAATAATTCGTTCGTTTTTGCTATGCTTATTTCTTTGAGCGCTGAAGCATGTTGAGTTGCTGAAGCCTTTGCGGAATGAAGCTTCTCTATCGTGGGATGAAGGGAACTGCACATTACAGCTTTAGCGGCATCATAAATCTAACAAACAAATTATCAATTATTTTATTTATTTATCGTTCATGATTGTCATTATCAAAACTCGAAATTTATACGAACCTGTTGCGGTGGTTTCTTAACAATCGGAACTTTCTTTTCAACGATGTCGAGTCCTTCGCAGAGTTTCTGATCAACGGCATTTATTTGTCCTTCAAATTTCTTCGCTAATGGCGCTGCGATTGGTACCGCGGTTGCAGTAGCATAATTAAGTCCAACTTCGGCGTAATTCAGTGCCCAGTTTATTAAATGATGAGAATCTTTTAGATAAGAATATGTCGATCCTGTCTTCTCCATAGCCGTATGAATAACGGGAATATTTTTTACACGATTTAATACCTCCAATTGTGGACCAACATTATTTTCTTGTTTAATTTCCGCCATTCTTGATTTATTCTCTTTTCAAGCTGCTAAACAAGAGAGATCTTTTATAATGTTTTTGCATTATTAATTTTAATATAAATACATTAAATTTTATTACGTCACCGCATACATATAGTTATGAAAATTTATTAAAATGTTTTTATTAAATTTATTAAATGTTTTTATGTATATATATATATATATATATATATGTATGTATGTATATACTTTTTCACTCTATCATCGATATTTTCGCATAATTGATTTGTTCATTATAGTTACGTCAGATCTTGAATAAAATTATATTTTGACCTATGTAACTCATCGTACTTATTTTAGAAGGTCGTAAAGATGTCCTTGAGTATTTATTTTAATGACTATGTGATTATCTAAATAATCAGACAAATTTATATTGAACATATATATATATATATATATATATATGTATATTAACTTGTATACGATTAGTCTAATGTTTCCTTCTTTCAATTTTTTTTTCTTTTTTTTATTATTCAAATTAATTAACATATATCTTGTCTTACGCGTCTAATTTTTTTTTTACGTTTCGCTCGTTTATACACTTTGTTGATCAATGCAAAAAAAAAAAAAAAAAAAAAAAGAAAAAAATAATTATTAACGACTTATGTAAATGATGTTATCATTGTTTCATAAGAGTAGATTTCCAAGATTTTTTTTATTATTTACATTTTAAAACGAACGTCTTCTAATCGTTGACCTAATATTATCGAGATACCCTTCCATGGGAATATTTTTATCTAAACACTTAGTCTAATTTTATTGGACTATTTCTATTGTGACACGGATATACACTCGTGAGAATGAAAAAAGAGAGAGATAGAGAGAGAGAGAGAGAGAGAGAGAGAGAGAGAGAGAGAGAGAGAGAGAGAGAGAGAGAGAGAGAGAGAGAGCGAGAGAGAAAGAGCTATCGAATGTTCGATCGATCGGTCAACGTTTAAAAAAAAAAAAAAAAAAGAAAAAAAAGAAATACCTCAAAGAGAAAAGGAGAAACTAGTATCGTCGTCAATAATAATTCAACACAACGTCATATCAGAAAGTATTTTCTTTTACTCTCTATTAATTATATCTGAAAATAGACTAAATCCTCTATCCATTTTTTTTTTTTTTTTTTTTTTAATTATCAAATCGATTCAATTAATTGATCGACGAAATAGAAAGTTAAAAAAAAAAAAGAATGATATATATATATATATATATATGCATAATAGAGTGATTCATAAATGAATGAATGAATTAAAAATAAGAAAAAATAATGATTGGAAGGATCGTTCATAAGACGAGTTCTACTTTTTATTGGATTACATCGTTAATCGATAAATCGATTTTTTAATGATCCTTTGTTTTTTTTTAGTTCTTTTTTTTTTTTTTTTCGTATATAAACTACAGCACAATGAGAATACATTTATTTTCTGGTTTTTTTTTCTTTCTTTCTTTCTCCTCCTGACAATTTTTTTTTTTTTTTCTTTTTTTTTAAGAGAGGATGCAACACGATCGTCTCTTTCTAAAAAGAGAATCGCGGATTTAACTCGATAAGCTTCGATCACGTAAGTATGTAAAACTTTTATCGATATTTAAAAGGAAATTGTATGAGAAAGAAATTAAAAAAAAGAATTAATAGAACAAGAGAAGAATAAACTATAAAAGAAAGTATATAGAAAAGACTTGTGAAGTATGCGATAATACATATATATTATATATATATACATATATATATATATACAGCGAAACAGTCGAATTATAAACTGGTACGTGCACGTATTCACGTATACATTCTTTTTACAAACTTTGACCGTGACAGAAATACGCATTAACTTTCTTTCTCTCTTTCTCTCTATCTCTCTTTTTATTTATCTATTTTTCTATCTCTGTCTCTATCATATTTAACAAAGTATAATATTATTTAACAAATGAATTATTTTACTTTCAAAAGTATACTTACAATAAAACACGATTTAAAATGACTTTAAGTTGCCGAACTAACACCAATTACGTTCTACTTCGTATTAAGAGATACTGAACGTTGTTATTGCCGGCTTATGTGAATGTCTATCTCCTATATAATATCTTTTCGTTGGTCAGTGAGGAAGAGGAAATACCAATAAGCGACGAGGAAATAAAAACGTTGACTTGATGAAATGTCCGACGGTGGGAAGGTAAAGTGACAAAGTACAATACAGCGCCATCTTAAATAACGTATCGATAGAAATAAGTACCCTCGTTCTTACTATCATTCTATTTCTTTCTTCGTACATTTATTTTAATATTTCTATTCTAAATTAATAGTTTCATATATAATGAACACTTTATAAGTCTGTATAGAAGAAAATTAATAATAATTATATATATCAAATTCTCAATGTATGACTTTTTTTTTTTTTATTGGTGGTGGTACGATGAATCATAAGTACGGCCCTGTTATTTCTTACATTGCGTAGTATAAAAGTACATCTTGTTGATTTCATGACGTGGAGGTTAAAACGTTGGCACTTGTTGCTGACGAATTACGTGTTGATTTGTAATAGACGGTACTTTAAATTGTACTATGCTCTCATGATAAATAATATTTTGCGAATCAGATTTAGCGGGAAAATATGAGTCACGATAAAATGCAAGTCTAGTATATCGTTGCGTTATATTTTTGTATTATTTACTTTGAACTATCGTAGACTATATAAATCGATTTTATAAGATGATAAAAATATGATAAAAATCAATGTATATAAGTATAAAAAGTCTTTTTATTTGTGCTGATATACATATATATATATATATATATATATATATATGAATTATTATTATTATCATTATAAAATATGTTATAAAATATGATATAAAATATGTTAATCTAATTTTATAATATTATTTTAGAAATGTAGATTTTATTTTAAAACGTATTTTATAAAGAAGAAGATTTTATGAGTAATCTGATTGAAATTCATATATCTAAGATAACGAAAATCAACAATACAGGGAAGCTTGATAGACTTTAATGTTGTCATTCGAATATAATATTCAAAGGTTGAAATGCTCTTCGAGTTATCTCTGTTTATGAATTACATATATAGATTTGTAAGCTATTATTCTTCTTTTAATATCACATATGGAATAGATAAACAAATATGAACTTTGAATTAAAAATTTGAAGTATATTACGGAAGAAGGATTTGAAACGCAGACGACAATATGATATAAATAGAAATTTCAAGATCGTTTTTCAAGAATACGATTTATATTAATCTATTTATATTTTTATTTTTATTTTTTTTTTTTCTTTTTTTTTTTTCTTACGAACAATATTTTTACTTTACTGAGAGAAATACGTTTGATTAAATGATATTAATTATATAATCGAAATATAATGAATTATGATAAAAAAAGAAAATGCTTATAAAGATAAAATAATGTAAATTATTAGAAATTATTTTGAATTCGAGTTTTGGTTATTTGACGTTTGATTGTTGACGTTCTCGCCTTTACGAGGACTGGTTAACTCGACAACTTTTTCATTGATCGCATTTATGTATTGTGTAAGTTGTAAAAATTCCAAGAGAAAAGCGATATATCTTCTTAGATTATCCTTGTTAAGAGTTTTCGTACGATGAATGATATTTATATAGACGCGTCGAGCCGCTTTATTGGATAAACGGCCGACGGTTTGTAAACTATGAAGGAGTTTGTCCTCTTCCTCTGTTTTCATAGTAGAATCTGTTAAGTGAAAGTCCACGTTATTTCCGTTGCTTATTGCTTTCAACCTTTCTCTTTGACTCTTTCCTATTTAATTTTTTTATTCCGTATTTATTTTATTTCTACTTTCTCGCATATAATTACTCACCGGTATGATCTTCTTCTTCAATGGCAGGAAAATATGCATCTATCAAATTGTCCATGACTATCGCGGTATTGTCCAATCTTTTCACGGCTGCTGTACCATAATGAGTTTCCAAAATTTGATTCGCTTTGTTCCAGCTTAGATCTCTCAGATTTGTAGCTTGTCCTATTAATGCGTCGTTCACATGATAAATCGTTGAAACTGCTGGTTGAACTTTCTTTACTGCTAGGCCGTAGGCATTCGCTAAAATCTAAAAAAAAAAAAAAAAGAAAAAAAAAGAAAGAGAAGAAATAATTTCGAAGGAGAGAATATTTTTTTTTTTTCGATGGGAGAAAATATATTTGCTTTATATATAAGTTCTTCCTATCGCGTTCTCACGAAGCAAAGATCGATTTACCTACCTGCTCGGGTTTCTCCTTCACCAATGGTACTCTTTCTTCGATTTTGTCGAGACCGAGGCAGAGCGTGTGGTCGACAAAATGAATAGGATTCTCGAGTTTCTTAGCTAGGGGAGTGGCAATGGGTACAGCATGTCTGGTAGCACTCTCGAAAGAACTTTCAGCTGTTGTTAGAGCCCAATGTACCAACCAATGTGAACCTTTCAACTTAGTATAAGTTTCTACCGATTTTGTTAAAGCCATTTCAATCATCGGAAGCTCGAGAACACGATGGAAAACTTCGAAGTGAGGTAGCTGTGGAGCTTCTATAGCCATTTTTATTTCGACGAAAAATTTCTGAGAACAAATTTTTGAAAATATTATTATATCATCAACCTACACACATATATATATATATATATATATATGTAGTTTGATGATATATATGTATATACCTGTATCTTATTTTTTGTCTTTGATCTTATCATCTGATACAATTTATTTCTTATCTTCGATTAAGTTTAGAATACATTAAATGTAATACAACGTTTTAATTCTACAGATAACTATATATATATATATATATATATATATATATATATATATATATATATAACAATAATAATCCTCGAAATTATTATGTACGAGGTGTGTTTATATTTCTCAAGTACGTTTGTGTAGAATATATATATTTATATATATATATATTTTTTTTATTAGCTAAATACATATTATACGATCAAGGTTCAAATGTAATGTTTAGAAAGTATTTAATTTTTCTTGTATCTTTCTATGAGAATATAATACAAAATTAAAATCAGTCATGTTTCTTGTTGCGACAAGCGTTGACGAGGTCAACGGAATGAAATTCCATGCATCGTTCACTGGAGATACGTGAACGCTATGCTTCTTCCTACTTTCTCGAACGAAAACGACCCTTCTATAATAGATAAAAGCGTCTCGCGATAGTCTAGAAATATCTTTCTAGCGTGCGTCGGTGCATTTTAAATGAGGAAACTTCGTTATCCACAGCGATCTCACCAAGTTTAAATAGTTTCATAATTTATTTAAAAGGTTTTAAAAAGATAATTTAAATATAAAAGAAATATGTTTGTTAATTCTCATATGGAAATTAAATGTAAATTTTTAAATATATCAATATATAACAAATATATATATATATATATATATATATATATATATATATATGTATGTATTATATATAATACACTTACGTATTAAAATTAGAATAAACCCATTCTTAAACAAAGGTATAACATATATATATATATATATATATCACAATTTATGTTCTCTATTAATGTTCTTTCCTTATAAAAATTGTTAAAGATTCTAGTATTCAATGTTAGCGAAGTAAAAAAATAAGAAGAATCATTAAATAAATTTTATACTTACGTATTCGATAACAATTCCTCTTGAATTTCAAAGGTTACTTGAGTTTACAGGAACAACGAACGAAAATACGTCCTCCCTTTGTGGCAGATGACACGCGTCTGATGCGTTACCTTCCACGAACTCGTAAAGCAACGTATTGCGCATGCGCGATAGACACGGCGGCTTTCGTTTCATTAACGTATAGGGAATTTTCAATCTCATTTTAAATAAACATTTATATATTCTTAAATAGTAACAAACTTTTCAATGACGATTCGTATACTTTATAGATACATTTATTTTTCACCAATAATAATAACATCGAATTACAGTAGAACCAATACAGGTAATTAGACGTTCGACTCTTATATTTACGATTATTGTTAAAAACGGTGAAATTGACGATCCTTCCTTATTTAACGTTAACATATTTAACACGCCTAAACTCTTAATTGTAATATCCCGAATCATTATACAATACGTAGATATATGTATATGAAAAGAAGAAGAACAAACAAAAATATATTAAGACGAAAGAAAAATGAAAAAGAGAAGAAAAATAAAGTGCGAGATTACTGTGATAATATATATCTCATTCCCTCTTTTCCTCTCTCTCTCTCTCTCTCTCTCTCTCTTCTTCTTTGTATCTCATTCTCTCTAAACGTTATAGATATGTACTTTTATCATAAGAACGGAGTTAGTAAAAATAATGAGTTGTATCTTGGAAATTTTCTCGAATAAGTAAAATCAATATTTTTGTTCTCCTTCTTCTTCCTTTTTTTTTTTCTTCCATTCCTTTACACATTGTCAATTAAGAACGTTTACCGGTTACACGACGACGCGAAGAAGAAGAAGAAGAAGGTGACAATGCCGATGACAATGATGTTGTTGATGATGATGATGATGATGATGACGACGAGGATGAAGAAACAGCACTAGAAGCCGTAATATTTCTATGTGCCATTGACCTTGGCGCGTAATCGAGAAGCTTTCCGTCGGTAGGGGAAAGAAACCGACCCGAGACAGTTTCCAGGCTTTGCTTTGTTACTCGATACCGTTTATCGGTGGATCGGAAATCATTGATGTGTGGTTGTTGTGGTTCTGTTGAAGATCCTGCATTCGGCGCATCTTTAACGACGTTGTTGTCGTCGTCATTGTCGTCCCGGTGCCTGTTATCGTTGTTGTATTTTCTGTCCCTGTCCTTGTTCCTGTCGAGTTCATCGATGCTGTCGTTGTTGTAGTCACCGTGTCCCGTATGTTGGGAGGATCGACGAGTATTGCCGCTAATTGTTCCTGAAGAAAAATCGCTCGCAGAATAAGTGAGTTGATTTTTTTTTCTAAATGAATTCGATCTGATCGTTTAATAAAGAAAAAAGTATTCCCGTATTATTTTTCTTCATTTAATTAATACATTAAATTGAAGGTGTTCTTAATTAAACACAAAAAACTTGAAATATCTTCGTTGTTTTGGAAGACATGAAAAAGTATGAAAGAAAAAAAAAAAAAAAGAAAATTGTTATTTGTTAATAGTTACTTGTTATATTAATGAATGAGTTACAATGTGATTGAAAATGTAAAAAGAAAGTTATCATCGTCACGGCAGAATTACTCTTTTTCCATTTTATTTATTTCTTTTTCTTTTTCTTTTTTTTTCTTTTTCTTTTTTTCAGAGTTAACACGTTGAGATGGGAAAGATTGCAACAGGGTTTTACCATTCGATTCTTTATTTCGATCAAAAGAAAAAAAAAAAAAAAAAAAAAAAAAAAAAAAAAATAAAATAAAAATAAAAATAAAAAAAATATATATATATATATAACGTTAACAAAACAGCAATATTATCTATATATTAAGTATAATAAATTTCGTTGAAATAATTAAAAGAATAAAAAGAAAATTAAAACAAATGTCGTTGAAAGAACCGTGCCGATAATTCTCTTCTTTTTTATACATAATAAACACATTCTCGTTCGGTATCTTCGGTCTCCAGTGGGTGAAAAAGGATGAAAAAAGAAAGAAAAGGAAGGGAAAAAGGTAAAGAAGAGATAAAATCAAATCATTCCAAGGATTCATGCGAGCAACGACGGACTGTCCTCGTGCTAAGACGTCGTCGAGCCCGTCGTCGTCCTCGTCTTCGTCGCCGACGTCGGACCGAGTACTTACGCACCAGCAACCTACTCGTATTCGTTCCGAGTTTCCGTACCACAGAACGGATCGTCACGGACATCTGCTTCGTCTTCGCTGTCTCTCCCTTTTCGATTATAGATACCGCCTACGCATCAAAATTAAATCCTTTGCCAATTTTCTCTATCTCATTTCGTAATCATCAATTCATCATTATATTTTTTTATTTTTATTTCTATTTTTTTTTTTAATTTTTTTCTTTTAATTTCTTTTTAATTTTTCTATTATCTTAAAAAGGACCGAGTCAATAGGAGAGAGATATTATCTATATAATATTAAAATTATATATGCACGTATCTATTATTATTCGTTAGGGTGGTTTCAGGTCGACCTGAATCTCTTCTTCTTTTTTTTTGTTTTTTTTTTTAAGGAAAAATAGAAAGTATTCCATTAACTTAACCAAGATCCATTGATATACAAATCAGAATCGTCATCCATATTATATATTGTCGCTTCAAAATTTCGTTCTATGTTGTAATTTTTATGCATCGCATAGGTGATATAATATTTGATACGAAAGAGACCGTAATCGATGATAAAGAAAGGATAGAAAAGAGAGCTCAAATCGACCTCGAACCATTTTCGAAATCGGCTAATTTCGGATCTAAGATTCGGAGATTCGACCTTCAAAGTGGCATCCGTTAGCGTCAGTAAACGTCGAGAGATCCTGATGAGAAGTTTGCCAATCCATCGTGGGGTTTTAGCGGCTAGAGATGTTGCACCATTTACGAGATGAACTATGCGTCTTGCTGATTCTCTTGTCAATAGGACGAGCAATTGTTCCAAACTTGCTGGACGTGCTTGATTCTCGGGTTCGGGTAGGCTCAATATGGTCCATAATTCTTTAGCTTTCTGCAAAGCTAATTTTGGATCCGTTGCAAGCTAGAAAAAAGAAACAAAATTATTTATATTTTAATGAAAATTATGATTTATGATTTTACAAATAAAAAAGAGCTTACCAATTCTATTACGTAGAAAAATACGTGAATGCATTCGGTTCCTTGTTCTTTGAGAGCTCGAGCCTCAGCCAGTGTACGACGTGTCAATCTCCTTTGTAATTTTATTGAAAATCTTGCACCGTGCTTAATCGTACGAGTCGTCTTACTAACAGGTTCGTTCGTATCAACTTCTGTAACATAAGAGGAAAAAAAAAAAAAGAAAAAAGAAAATAAAAAGAATTAAATTTAAATGTCATACGTAAACTTTAACTCTCGGATTTGAATTATTAATTTTTTTATACTTTTATATAATATATTAAAATTATTCCGTTATAATTTTAATACATTAATATATTAATTCTGGAATTTATTTATCAATTCAATATACTGGAAATATACTTGAGAAAATACATTGGATAAAAATATATTGATAAAAATATATTGATATAAATATCTTAAATAATACGTATAGGGTAAAAAGAAATAATACCATCGATTGTTTTATCAGCTGGATCACCAGGTAAATATCGATCAACGTATTGATCTGCAACAGTTAAAGCACCGTCCAATGTGTCGACTGCAACACTGGCAGCGTGACTTCCAATTTGCTTCATACTACCAGCACGCATTAGAACCGGTCTTAAAATTTTATTTGCTACGTATTCTCGAGTATTCCAATACATCTATATGACAAAAAAGAAATGAATAAAATAATAATATCATTAGACATGCATAAAGAGTATAAAATGATCACAAATCTTAAGAAAAATTGTTAATTGATCACCTGTTGAGGAGGAATATGTACCGCCGGTACTCTGTGCTCAACAATATCGATCCCTTTACAAAGTAGTTGATCGATCGTCATAATTGGTCCATTAAAAGTATAGATCGCTGGTTTAGCCGAAGCTGCTGCCAGTGCCAAAGATTGTTCCGCTGCATCGAGACTCCAATTCATCAGATAATTCGAACTCTAAATACAATTTTATTTATTTATTTTTTTTATCATACTATTACTATTACAATTAAGAGAATATTTATTAAAGAAAACAAAAAGAAAAGCCGAGTAATGATTACAAAAGTGAGTCAGAATTATTAAAAAGTTGCTATGCGATCATTTAATATCATTTTAATAATAAAAAAAAAGACTAATTATCTATATAAAAACACTTTCGCAATCATCAATTGCTCAAAATTCTTCGAAGATGACGTAATTGTCAATCGAAGAAAAAAGTGATAAATCGATGGTACCTTTATTCTTTTGTAAACATGTCCAGCAATGTGTATACTACTTTCGACGATTGGTAGACTCGATAGTTTCGTTATCGATTCAAATTGCGGTAGATCCGAATGGACCCTTTTCGCGTTGGTTCGTGCCATTTGTGATCGTCGCTAAGAAAAAAAAAAAAACGAAAATATATTTTTGCAAAAGAAAATGTTCTACCTTAGATGATATATATATATATATACTTCATGTATGTACAGATACGTATATATGAAATTTGAATAATCTCATGTTAAAGAAATGTCATCTAAAAAAAAAAGAAAGAGAGAGAGAGAGAGAGAGGGAAAGAGAGAGAGAGAGAGAGAGAGAAAGAGAGAGAAAGAGAAAGTGGAACAAATAGAAATGACGTAGCACGATAAAGAGCAATGACATTTCTCTCTTCTGTCTTATCGATCAGTAACATCGTTGTTATTACGATCCATGACGATCGTGAAAGTCGAATGAGACGAAAGACAGAGTGCATCGATTTTTTTGACAATTTTATGCCTGTATACGAAATTTTTATTCAATTATCGTAAGAAGGAGAGAGAGAGAGAGAGAGAGAGAGAGAGAGAGAGAGAGAGAGAGAGAAATGAGAAAAATTGGTCTCGTGATTAAGTCATGATCGAAAGACCCGAAGCGTCTTATCGAATTTATCCAAGATCATCGAAATCATTTTAACCTTTTGTAGAATATGGCGATGATGATTTCAATGTATATATTCCTATCTTTCACCTTTTTTATAAAGTTAAATGATCGCAACTTCGATATAAAAAGAATCTTATTTTATTCGTTCGATCTTTTTCTTTTTTCTTTTTTTTCTTTTTTCTTTTTTTATCGTTTAATTTTTCTAGATAAAGTACGATTGAAAGAACGGAGAAATATTGAAAGGATTGCACATAGAAATGAGCGCCACTTTAATTAACGATTAAGTTAGCGTCACTTCGTTGGATACGCAAGCGCGAGAAAGTAATAATAACGCGAAACAGATAACAGAGAAAAGTGAGAACGAACGAGAAAATAATTAAGAATAAGCCGGACAAGATAACGTGAAAGAAAACAAGAGAAGAAGAAGAAGAAGAGAGAGAGAGAGAGAGAGACAGAGTGAACAGACCGAAAGAAGTACACATATATATATATATATTTATCTATTTATATAAATAGATAAATATCGTCTTCGAAAATCTTCAGGGTTTTAATGCACGTTATTTTCCAATAACAACTCGATCGACATTTCTAATTTTTTCCAAATTATTCTTTTATTTTTCTAATTATTTTAATTTTAATCTATTTAAGAGTATCCTCAAAAGGATTTTCTCAAAAATAAAAGAAGGAAATAAAGCAATTCCATTCGAAGAGAATACGATATGATCGAAGTCGATTTATCGTTGCCATGTCATCTATTGCTCGTAAATCTTCTTTGTTTTCTAAGATCTTTCGTCACGGATAAATGATCGCTTTCAGAGTCTATTAATGATTCAACATCTTTCATTGAAACGATAAGATCGAAATTTTTTATTTCTTTTATTTACAGAAAAGACATTGATATTTGTTATTTATCGATCAATCGTAAATATTTATAAATTTATCCATCCATCTATTTTTATTTTACTACTACTTTATCACCTACATATATATATATATATATATATATATATATATATATATATATATATATATATATACATATTATTTCTTCGTACACACGTGTGTACGAAAATGTCAATTTCTCTCTGTTTCTGTTTTTTGTTCATTCTCCTATCTTCAATACATACACACCCACATACACGTGCGCGCGCGCGCGAGTATACACACACGCGTACATGCACGCACACATATGTAAATATGCACGGACGATCATGATCATACATATGGAACGATTCCGATAGAGTATTGCAGAAATATCACGATCTTTACGTACCTCGGTAATCCGTACCTTTAAATTTTCGTCGACGATAAAAACGCAGCCGATTACGCGTCGCCGGTTTGGATCCGACACAAGTGACACAGAATTAAAAGTCCGGTGTTTCGCCTGAGAAGGCGTCGTTGACTGCACGTCGAGAACTGCGAAACGGTATCTCTTAAGTTTGACCTATGACACATTGCCGATTACGTGCGGCCCACAGAATGGCAACAGTAATGGCGCATCGAGAAAGAATCATCTTTTCTCTTTCTTTCTTATTCATTTTTATCCTCCTTTTCTATTTTTTATGCTTTCTCTTCCATCCATCGATTTTCGTTACATTTCTTTTCTAAATAGGATGAGATCGCTTAATTGGACTCCTTATACGTTTTCCATCGAAAAAGGGAAAATGAGAAGGGATAAAAGGAAAAAGAAGGTATAATTATATAATCATCCAATTAATCCTTTATAATGACATATAATATTTTTTTAAATCGAATACATATCTGTATTTTTGAAATCTTATTTTTCATTTTCATTTGATATTGACAAATTAACGTTATACGTGGTACAGCATAATTGTATTATAAATTATACATTATATAATATTTATTTTTAGGCATGAAAAGAAAAAGAAAAAAAAAAAAAGGAAAAGAAGAAGAATTGTATTATAAAGAGTTAACGTTATACTTTGATAGATTGATCGATAGGACCGAGTTAATGTTCGAAGTCTAGCCTCGTTAATTATCTAAGATATTGACAAAAGAAAATCATTAATTTATCGATTGGCAAATTTTCACAACTGTCTCGTTCTAAGTAAATCGATCGTATCTATTTAAAAAAGGTTTTTAATGAACTAGATCGTCTACTTTTGATTACTTCTCCTCTTATTATCATCCTCTAAAGGATTCTTTCTTTTTCTCTCTCTCTCTCTCTCTCTCTCTCTCTCTCTCTCTCTCTTCCCCTCTCTTTCCCTCTTACTACCAAGAAAGAAAAAGGAAAAGAAATTACGAGCGGAAAAGTCGAATTTATCTCTGGCAGACGTTCGTAATTATGTTCAAAGTCCAGATCGTGTCGAAGCTTTAATGTTTGGGCTTTATACGGGAAACGTTGGAGATTTAATCTTTGAGTTTTATGCTCGCGCGAGCACAGTAAGTTCGTAATTGAGACTGATGCATGCGCATATATATACATTATACATATATATATATGTACTATATAAGTTTCTCGCGTAAACGATATATATGTACACGCATATGTTTTAAGGCGATTTCTCAGTTTCTACATTTCCACGAGATCCGATTGTCTCATATCGAGGTCTCGCATGTGTCGAGAGAAAGAGAAAGAGATGAGAGAAAAAGAGAATTGGACCAATGACATCTCTTTCTCCTACTCTTCATCATTTTCATTCGTCATTTCTTATTTGTTTCGTCTCGAGTTCACGTCTGCGTTATGAAACAATCGTCCCTCGAAGATTCTCATTCTCTCTCTCTCTCTCTCTCTCTCTCTCTCTCTCTCTCTCTCTCTTTCTTTCTTTCTTTTTCTTCCTCTCATTTTTTTGTCTATTATTTTTCTTTCTTTCTCTTTCTTTTTTTTTTTCCGATATCAAGGTCCACTTTTATATCTCCTGCCTCTTCTCTGTCGATCGTAACGAGACTTTATGCCATTTTTATATGTAACGTCGAACGAACAAAACGAATCATGACGCGACGAAGGAAAGTTTCAAAGAAAATTGATCCATTTAGAAAGAAACGACGTTATTTGTCGAATTTATTTGAACGTTCAGTGGAAGAAATCTTTCGACTTTTTTTTTTTTGTTTGCTTTCTTCCTTTTCTCTTTTTTTTTTCTTCTTTCTTTTTCTTTTTCTTTTTTTCTTTTTTTCATAATTTTCTTTATAAAAATATTGTCCTGAATTTAATTCAAACATCCATTTCGTATTTTATGTTTAATTTATTTTTTACGTATTGTTAGGCATATCTATGTTAAAATTAAAATAAAATAAAGCAGAATAATATTGATTTTAAATATATATTAATCGTAAAAGAAAATATTTAAAGGATTAAATAAATTTAGGATGAGAGATATTCATCAATACAAATCAGCGATGTGTTTGTGTAAGTCATTTTGTATATATATAGTATTAATAACAGTATTTATATGAAAACATGTTTATAAAATCTAATATATATATAAAACTAATGTTTCTATAAACTAAGCTTGAACTTTTCTATCGAAGGGGATAACAACAGATAATGTTAATTAACTTGTTAATTATTGATGTTATCGATTAATACCAATCATTGATATTAAGTAGCTTTAAGTATTATAAAGTCAGTTCAAAAAAAAAAGAAAAAAAAAAAAAAAAAAAAAAAAAAGAAAAGTAACTCATTATTCTAAGCGTTTTAAATTTATCTAATAATAAATTTAATTTAAATTATGTGTGTATTTGATAATTAAGAATTAGATATTTCACGTTTATTTAAAAATATTTCAAAACATTTAGAATTTTATAATATGTACGACGTCTCCTTGAGTAGAATATCGATGCTTATCAATCATAATTCTTCTTTGGAATGCAACGGAAATGGCAAGTTTTTTACAATACGCTTGATCAATATATTAGGGAAAAAGAAGATGTGTATTATATAGTGCTATCGAAGTCAGTTCATTTTAATCTATGCGTACACATACACACACATACACACACACGTACGTACGTACGTACATACATATGTTTCTAAATATATGATCTAATGTATATATAAAAAATACATATAAGTATGTAAGTATGTGAGTGAAGCAACGTTAATTTGTTTGAAATCTCTTTTAAAAATGTTTTTGCGTCTTAGATACGACAATTAGATAAAATATAGATCAATGCATTTTAACATATGTATGCCATCTGTAATTGGGAATATTTGTTGTTGAAAAACGAAATATAACATTTGTTAGATCGATGGATATAAAAAAATACAAAAGTATTTTATTTATAAATGGTGTTATGTAAATGATGATGGATTAAAAAAATTTTTACTGAATTTTAACACAATTTTCTTTCATTGAACATTCAATTCCTAGATTTCTCACTGGATGAATACTAGCAATCTTCCGTTTGACATTGCTAGTTAGTCTTTGTTAGTCGGATCCAGTGATAGATCTCTGGACAGAAATGATCTTTATTAATCCGACCTTTTCTTTAGGCAAGTGAAGGTACTTTCGTGTCCTTGAGAATTTTTATATTTAAGATGCATTTATATTTACAGAATTATATAATAATATAATCTTTTTTTTTCTTTCATGTAATTTGACATTTAAATACGATGATCGATGATCAAACTTCGTTATATGTTACGTAGATTTTTCTCTTTTGTTTTGTATTATCAATTATTAATCTCAACCATATCTACATTTATAAATGATCCAGCTGATAGATCAAACGATTCTCTGATTTCGCACACGTTAAAATTATTGTCGTTAACAACGTTAATAGACAATCATCAATATTCACTAAAAAATAAATCACAAATGGGGTTGCGTGAATTACAAGATGTAAATAAGGGAAGGATAATGAGTATAAAATATTTCTTTATCTCATTCATTCAATTTTATTTGTAAACGCTTCGCACTTTTGTTGATGCTTCGACAGATCTAATCCTATCATTGATCTATTTCTTATTCATTGATCTTAAATAGGTTAATAATTTTGAATAATATAATCGTGAGTACATCGAGTGACCCAAATTAGATGACAACCCGTCTTACATCGGTACATAGATATTATCAATGACGACGACGACTATACTGAAGTAGTGATAAATAAAAAATATTGATTATAATTATATTACAATTATTCGACTAATCATCCTGAAATATATTTTGAAACGTAATAGATAGATAGAACGATGTTATACGGATATAATGAATATAAAAAATGAATGTCGAACTGTAAACATAAAAAATACTTTAACGCGTATTTTTTTTCTTTTTCTTTTTCTTTCTTTATAGAAAGATTTAAAAAAATCATTTGAGACGTAAATGTTTTACAATGCTGGCGCGTGAATCATTTTTTAAACCCTCGTAAATTTATTTGTCGATAAATAAATTTTTCATTCGAATAAATATCACCTTTTTTTATTACTTTTTAAAGAGTCTCGCTTGAGATAAGAAAAATATGCCTGTAGGATTTTATTTTAAGCACGTTACAATTTGTCGACTATTGTAACGTTGTTACGTTTTACACGGGTTATGCAGGACGTGTCTCGTGCAACGCTTCTAATATTAACTTCAATCAGAGGCAATAAGGAGGAAATAACTCGACACGTGCACGCGCTATTATTTATTGTCTCGGATGCTCACGTGATGATGAGAATAAGCATATAAAGGTGTCTTGATCTTGAACGGGCCGACATATTCCTTCGTAGGCGTCGTTCGGACCAAAGTGTGAACGTTCACCTGCGTATATGGGAATATCGTTCGTTTTTAAAAGTTAATCATTATAAACATTTGAAACGGGCTTTTATACGTTACTCGATTCGTAAATTCCGTGATTATTTCGTTTTTCTTTTGTTCTTTTTCAATTCTTTTTTTCTTCGTAATCCCTCAAAAAGTCAAGAAAAATATTTTCGAAAAAGGAAAGAAAAAAGAAAAAGAAAAAAAAAAGAAAAAACAAGAAGAAGAAGAAGAAGAAGAAGAAGAAGAAGAATTTTTCGGGGACAGAACAAAATGCGTGATCTAGAGAATCAAAGAATCTTAAAGGACGAAGAATGTTTCGAGGTGGTAAGGAAGAAACTTCATCGAGATTGCATGGAGGATTTCTCTTTGATCGATTACGAGTTAGTACCTATAGACGGTGTCAATGGTTACATGGGTCAATATTTTAAACTGAAAGCTACGGTCGCACGTCCGATGACACCGTTGGAAACGAAGGATTTGAATTTCTTTACAAAAATACCACCGCCTATCACTAGCCCACAATATAAATTTATTCAACAATATGGTACCTTCAAGAAAGAAGTCGAACTTTATACCAGAGTATTTCCCGAAGTTTTGAATGGTCCTGAACAAAAATATATACCAGAGTGTTTTTTGGGTTTGGAAAATGACGTAATTGTATTGGAAGACATGGCGTATAGTGGATTCATTATGACTGACAAATTTGAACCATTCGATTTTGAACATTGTCAGGTCTTGATGAAGACACTTGCTAGGTTCCATGCAAAGTCATTTATTTTCGAGGAACAATATAAAAAGAATTTACACGATGAATTCTCTCATTGCATGCAAGAAACACTTTGGTCTCAAAAGGATGGTAAAAGTAAGGCCATGTTCGATGCTGCTGTTAAGGGTACCGTTTCCATGATCGAGATCATACCAAATTTGAACAAAGATCAGAAGGAAGTTTTAAAGGAAAAACTCATCGATCTATCGGCAAGTCACATGGATAAATTATCACCCTCGTCTAAGCATAAGAACGTCTTGTGTCATGGCGATCTATGGGCAAATAATATACTATTTAAGTATGACAAAGATAAGAAACCAATCGAGTGTTGCCTGATAGATTTTCAATTAGCCAGGTGAATTTACTTGTCATTTATCGTAAATTAATAAGAAAAATGACAAAATTGAATATTTAATTTTTTCTTTTTTTTTTTTTTTTCAAGATTACATTGTGTAATATTATTCTCTTTTGTAATATTATTTTATATTATTTTATATCTTTAGGTACAATCCACCAGCGCATGATATATTATGTTTCTTTCAATTCACGACTAGCCGAGAATTACGAGATAAACATTGTGAGACCTTATTAAAAATCTATTATGATTCAATGACAGAAGCATTGAAAGAAGCAACTCTGGACATATCAATGATCTTTCCATGGATCGAGTTTATATCGTCGATTGAGGATTTACGTATTATGTGCATTATTCATGGTATCTTGAATACACCAATCATGCTCTTGGATCCTGGCGCGGCCAGCAAGTACTTCAGTGAGGAACCTGAACTTCTCGAAAATATTCTCTACGACGATAGGACACCTCTTATTTGTGGACAATTTGAGAATGTTCCGAAATATCGGGCCAGAATGCTCGAGGGTTTGTTCGAGTTATATGATCGTTTGATCGATTAAATTTCTTTATTTTTTTCTTTTAACAAAAAAGTCGATCTATCACACGTAATCCAACATTGGATTTCTATTTGAATTAATCTGTACAATTAAAGTATTTAAAATATTGTAAAAAGTAAGAATTTAAAAAAGATAATTGTTTACTTGTTTGTGCCTTCGATAAAGATATTATTTGAATCGAATTGGATGTATTAATTCGATCGATTTAATAAAAATGTCCGAATAAATCTAAAATTCTAATAAATCACAATTTTAACTAATAATTTTATTTATTTTATTATTACTCGATAAAAATTATACTCACCTAGATATAATATTACGAATTATTTCTCGAATGATAAATATCCTCTTTGTATTCTGCAAAGAAATATTTTTAAAGAAGGAAGGATATAAGAATTTTATGTGAAATAAAAATCTCATCTCAAATTTGATGATGGTATCGCACGTTCAAAAAAAAAAACAATAATTATCGATCGTGTGAACGGTATAACCCTATTCGGGACACGCTCGAGATAGGGCATCCGTTCTCTTTTATTACAAACTCTGATGTGAATATCGCACACCGAAACGTGAGGCATAATGGGACTCTTGTAATTTCATACCTTTTATGTATATAATTATTTATATCGTCAATTATAATGAATATATAGTTATGTACAATATTGAATCTCATTCTTTAACAATAACATCAACAACATGATTAAACAACGTTCCTCATTGGTACACAAATTGTAAATGTACAGATAAAAAAGCATTAGATGAGGTTCAATGAGGCATCGAAGGTGGGCGTACACACTCGGCGCGCCTGAATCCCTTCTTCCCTTCGTACACAAACGTAATCCTTTTATCTATC
>NC_062189.1:15150046-15157546 GCF_912470025.1 Vespa velutina
CAAATCATATCTCTTTTCTTGTCTTTTCTTGTTCTTTCTTTTTTTTTTTCCTTTTTTTTCTTTTCTTTTTTTTTCCTTTTTTCTTTTCTTTTTTTTCCTTTTTTCTTTTTTTTGATCGTTTTTTCTTTTTCCTTTATCCTATCTAACATTATTTTTTCCTCTCAACATTTCGATGAATCTTAATTTTAACACGTACACTTTATACGTTTGCACGTGTATCTTTGTGTGCGTGTGTGCGTGTGTGTGTGTTTAACGTTCAACGTTAACTCTTCGATTAGATTACATCTCTCTTACTTTCTTACTATCTTTTTATTCTCTTAAATTCGTGCCATTGTAAAAGAGTCCCCCTCCCCCCTTTATTTCGTCGCATATCCTAACGTTTTATAAAGTGTCTTTAGGCTTTGGGACGTTCACGAATGAACAGCACCCTATTATCTCTTATACGTACATATATACAAAAAAAAAAAAAAATTAAAATTAGTTTATCAGTTAGAGAAAGAAAAAGACGAAGAGAGACAGATAATGATAGATAGTTAGATAGAGAAAGATAGAAAGATAGAGAGAGTGAGAAAGAGATAGAGAGAGAGAGAGAGAGAGAGAGAGAGAGAAAAAGGAATCGCATGAAAGTTACATATGAAGAAAAGAAGACGACGGTGAATGCAGGCCGAAATAGCTCAAGGATGGAAATGCGAGCGACTTCGAACGTTTTTCGTTATTTTTTTGTTGTGATTTTTGTTTTTCTTCAAGAGATATACAAGAAAACGTACATATATGAACGTATATGTACACGTACTTGCCTCTGTATATATATATGTATATATATATATATATATAAAATGGATTTGTATATATATGTATATGTATATTTATGCACACACACACATACACACACACACACACACACACACACATGCGCGCACATACACGCACACGTATACGCACACGCACACAAAATGTTTCTTTATCATACAATGATAACTCTCAAATGAAACGAACGGGAGAGATCAGAGTTATTTCTTTTTTATGAAAGAAAAGACACGCACACACATACACAGATGACGCGCGACTCTTAACTCTTTCGATGACGTTCGACGTCATCGTTAAGATTAGGAGGGGGTTTGGGGGCTGCTCCTCGACGTCCCAAAGTTTTTTCGATCGTGGTGGTCATCGTAGAGAGAACCGGTAAGCTATACGATACGTACGTACGTACGTACGTACTTACAAAAAAATTATTTCAAAAAACACAGTTGTATACGTTTCTTCTTCTTCTTCTTCTTCTTCTTTTTCTCTTCTTTTCTCTTCTACTTCCCTCTTTCTTTCTTTTTATTTTTTTCCTCTTGTTTTTATATTTCTTCCGTTATCTCTATCTTCTTCCATCTCATTTTTTTCATATCCTTTTGCACCGATACGATGTGCGTGTGCGTGCGTATGTGTAAAACCTGTACAAAGTGCTCGAGATTGAAAATTTGTATTGTTCCTTTCGTATTTGTTTGTGTAAAGCAAGACACACGAGGTAAAGGTTACAACGTTTTTGTTATTTTATTTCTCTTTTTTTTGTAGTTTTTTTTTGTCTTTTTTTGGTATTTTTTTTTTTGTATTTTCTTTGTTGTTTTTTTGTCTTTTTTTTTGTTTTTTTTTTTTTTTTTTTTTTTTTTTTTTTTTTTTTAATGTGTACGTAGTAGTCCAGGGCACACTACGATTTTCTTCTCTCTACACGCACTCATCAAGCTGTGTCTCCTTTCTATCCTTTCGATACTCACTTCTCGTTCTCTCTGAATATATTTTTGTCTTTTTGTATTTCCTTTTTTTTTTTTATTTTTTTTTCTTTTTATTGTTTTTTTATATCTTTTTTTCATTTTTCACCTTTGTCGCCGATTTTCTCTATCCTTTATCTTTCATTCATTTTCTTATCTTTATCTCTTCTCGATTTGGCCTCTTCTTCGATGCACCTCCTATCAATTGAAATCATTTGTCTTTTTGCTTTTATAATAATAATATCGTTTCTATATTTTTATCTCTTCGCTTATTTATTCTATTTGTCTTTTGTTTACGCCTTCAAGTTTTGCGTTTCCATTTTCTTTTTCTTTTTTTTTTTTCTTTCTTACGTCGAGGTATGAAAAGAGTCAGGTTTGCAGGGACGAGAGGGAAAAATGGAGAGAAAGAGAAAGAGAAAGAGAAAGAGAAAGAGAGAGAGAGAGAGAGAGAAAAAAAGAGAGAAAGAGAGAGAGAGAGAGAGAAAGAGAGGGAGAGAAAGAGAGAGAGAGAAAACGAGAGAGAAAAAGAAAGAGGTGAGGCGAACGTAGGACAATTAATTTCTATTTTAATTAGTCTCGACGAATCGCTTTCGACTCTTCCTCGTCGCACCATCTTTTCCTTCCTTTTCTCATTTTTTTTTTCGTCTTCTTCTTTCTCTTCCATCTCTTTATACTTTTTCTTACAAACAAAACAATTCTCGTTTCTCGTCTCTTTAATCCTACGATAATTAAATAATCCCGAATGAATTACACGGAGGCGTTGATTTTTTATCTGTCCTTATGTTTTTTGTTTTCTTTATTTCTTTTTTCATCTTCTTCTTTATCTTCTTCTTCTATTTCTTCTTCTTCTTCTTCTTCTGCTTCTTTCACTTCGTCTTCTTTTTTAAATTGCTTCGTCGCGTTATTCTTTGTAATTTTCTTTTCTCTTTTATTTTTTTGTTTTGTTTTTTTTTTTTTTTTCTAGTTCACTGGGAATCATCTTACAGTACGTCGGGGAAGGCTCCGCGAGTCGGTGAAACGTCAATCCTCCCACCTATTCTCTGTAGCTTCTCTTTTCTCCCGTTGTTTTTGTTGTTGTTGTTGTTTGTTCGCTTTCCTGCATCTTAAATTATTATACATATACGCTCCTCTCTTGAGCTTTCTTATGTGTATAAGGGGCAAGGGGAGGGGGTGACTCGATCACACATTTTATCTCCACGATAAGCCAATCAGTCCTTGCGTTAATAATTGTCCTATAGCTGTAGAAAGGACAACTTTGATTGATTCTTGAGAGCACCACGTGTAGCTACCCTCGGACCATGTTTCACCATGCCACTACCAACATTTCCCAATTCTCCTTTTTCGTTTTTCCTTTTTATTTTTAATTTCTTTTTTTTTTTTTTTTATTTTCTTCCCCTCTTCATCTTGATTTTCATTTTCCTATCCACTCGTTATTCTTCCACCATTTTCCATCCACTCAATCCTCTCCTTCGTACTACAAACTTTCGTCCGTTCTTTTTGTCTTCACGATCACGCGTTTATTACACAATACTTGCAATATTATCGAAAAGGGAAACGTGGAAGTTCTGTAAGGGATGTAAGGTTGTGACAAAATAAAAAAGAAAAAGAAAAACAGAGAGAGAGAGAGAGAGAGAGAGAGAGAGAGAGAGAGAGAGAGAAAGAGAAAGAGAGAGAGAGAAAGGAAGAGAGAGAGAGAGAGAGAGAGACAGAGAAATATAAAAAATAGATATAGACAAATAGATAAATTGAGAAAAAGAACGAGATAAAGAAGAGATAGAGAAAAAAGGTAGGATTCGCGTGGCTGGCTGATAATCCTGATAACGTTGACTTAAACGGGAAGAACGGACGTTTTTATAATTTCTTTCTTTCTTTTTTTGTTTTTCTTTTTTGTTCACTTGCTTGCTTGCTTGGTTTTTCTATGGACGGGGCTCGCGTAGGCTCGATGATGGACGCGTGATATTTCATCTCCTTTCTCGAACGACGAAGAAGACGGGATGAGTTCAGGAATGATGGGCGGCATGATGACCTTCGACGCGTGAATTAGATGTAGGAGTAAGGTCCGTCGGTGAGGGCGCTACACAGCAACAGTCAGGAGGCGTCATCTTTGCCACGGGCACCTCTGCTGGGCCTGTACTCCAGTCCTGGATCGAACTGCATCAGCACGAAAACCTGAAAATTTCAATTAATTCAATTAGAGATTTTCGACAGTGATTTTATCTTAGAAATTTAATATAACGTTAAAAATGATTAATTCAATGATCAATAAAAATATAAGTACATATAGAAACGACAAGTACAATTATTTTTGAAGGATATCAAAGAAATGTTACGAATTATTGATTTATGAATTATTACGTAATATTTTAGAAATTATTTCTTTAATACCTGATCTGTGGGCAAAAGTGTGAAGTCATCCGGTGGATTTGTAATGACGTATCTCTTTGACGAAGCATCGCACGATGAACTAGTATCTCGAAACCTAAAAAAAATACGTTCATTCGTAAGTCTCCATTGATCTTGTACTCATAATCCAATGACATACACTCATAAAAACACACTCACACGTAAGCTAAGCTAAATGTAAATAAACTTCGCGACACGTTTTATCGAATCTCTAACAATGTAACTACGTCGAATTTAATAAAACAAAGTGTTAAAACTCAAGTTACGGGAAATAAATAGCAATCTACTTGGAGAAGCTAGATAATCTATCTTTAAATCGAATTAAGATAAATATTATGGAATAGAAATGAAATTGAAAAGAAAATAATAATAATAATAATAATAAAAAAAAAAAAAGAAGCTACGCTAAGATAAATTAAGAATAGCTAAGATTCTATGAAATAGATTAAGCATAGTGTATGTACAATTAGCTAGGAAGCTTAATTGTTAAGCGTATGTAAATAAAATGAAATTTTGAAGAAGAAAAGTGAAATCTCGAAGAAGAATGAAATTATTGAAAGATTATTAGAAATATAATACATTAAATAAAACGTTAAAACTAAAAACAAAATTGAAAAGTAAAACTAAACTAAAATGTTAAATAACTAAACTAAGCTGTTTTAGTTTGCAACATTAAACTAAATGCTAAACAAATAGATGACAATAAAAAATGATAGGTATTTTTTGGATGAAAAAACTCACGATCATTGTTTCGTTCTCGTGACGCAAAAACGGAAAATGCAAAACTGTGCGACAGAAAATGAAAGAATCACGGAAGTAATTATTACAAGAATGATATACGATAAAAATTATCATAGACTTTGGTAGCGATATATAATAATATATAATATGGCAGCAATCAGAAAGATCATTGTAAGCCAGAATACATATATTATCCAATAAATACCATCGAGAGAGGGAAAAAATTCCGGTACCTGTACCTGTACAGACCAATGCACAGCATTCCATACGATTTTAATGCTGCGACAAAGAGGTCACCGTACTTGCCTCCTTCGCCATACTGGGCCAATGGCCCATCATACAATGCAATTTGACCAACTCGACATCGATCTCTATTGGCTAAACTGTCCGCGGTGCTAAAAAATATTCAATCCAAAATATTGTCATTATTGCATGGATATGTTATCGGTGAATAAAATGCTAAGGATAATATATATATATATATATATATATATATATATAACAATGAAATGATATAAGAGAAAAGAAAGTTATGTTTTTAACACACAGGTGTTGTGTCATAAATAATTTTATCACCTGTAACCCCCTCTTAAACCGGCACCTTCTGCCAAAATTAATTCCAATTCAGGCGTAGCTCCACCGGTTATCAGAGAACGAATCAGAGTTAGCGCGTTTTGATTGAAGTACGTCTGTAATATTTATAAAAGGATGCTATCGTATAAATAATTTTCAAAGTAAAGATCCTTGAAACAATTCAATTTATTTATTTACCGTCGACATGAGCGAATCTAATACGCTCACGGCAAAAGCGGTACCACATGCGAACGGTTGTGTGAGGTAGAGTTCCGTGTCTGGGTCATCGTCATCATCCTGATCAAGGAACTGAACGTTGCTGTCGTTTACGAGTTCTATAAATATGAGATATATCGTTATCATTAAAAACTTTAATATTTCAACACAATGGTTTAGATTATACTTGTTCTTTTTTTTTTTTTTTCTTTTCGAGTTCTGGCATACTGAAAAGATATAAATCATTTGAATTGCATCGTTATTATTTTATTATTATCTTTATTTATTCATACCTGTGATCATTGGCACGTTTGCCCCGTAAACGGATCCTCGTCGCTGTAGTACGATCGGGCTGCCAACTGTGGTCAAATTACCTTGCTCATTATTCGCTGGAATTTTCACTCATGGTTTAATAATATCATCATGAACACATCCAAACGAGAAACAGACGAGTAAGTATACATATATATATATATCACGTAATTAACACGTTGATACGATCCAAATTAAGTTTTATAAGCAAAGCTTTTAAACGAGTTTTCTAAAATCGTGCCATTGGAAAATATCGATGTTTTTCAACGTGTTAACGAGATAACGTAACGTATAACCTGTAGATCTAATTCTAAGCTCGGAGAGCTTACCTTGACTTAACACTCCGATCGTATCGTCGAACGTCATGGCCTTTATATTAAGGGATGCGAGGATGGCTTCCTTGTCGGCGAGGGTGGGGTCATCGTTGCTAGGCACTTTTGCCGACAGGATGCAACACATGTCGCATAGATTCACGTTGACTGCTCGCAGATCAGCTCTACTTAACGGTGAACCCTTTAAAAAATTAATTTATTTTCAGTATATAATCTTAATTAATTTAGAATTATTGAGTAATCAAATTCTATTTTATATTGGCTTACGTTCAACACCGATATTTTTGGTAGGTTCTGCAACATTTTCCATTCGCGGCGGATGTAGTCCACAGACCCAACTATCACTACGTGTTTAAGCTCGTGGTAATGGAAATTGGAAGCTCGTAATGGCATAACAAGGTTTCTCAACCCGATAAGAGGCGAGTCGGGATCGGCAAACAGGCAAACAACAACGTGTCCATTTAGAACCGTCATAGCCGCCTGATTACGATCTAATATACAGTCTTCGAGATTACGGGATGGACTCCAGTGGAACATGCCCGTTGAGTCGTATTTCATTTCGGTTTTTTCAAAGTCAAAATCCTTTGCCTGATCATCAGCGATGCCAACTTGAAGACCACCGTTGTTGTTTACGTTTGTGCCACCCGAGGCTCTACTCGTTGGCCTAAAAAAAGAAAGAACACAACAAAAATTAATAAGCTGATACAAATTTATTATTACCACAGTTTCTATTTCGTTTAATTAATAATGTCGTACATAAGTTTCTTCACTTCATAGGCAAGATGGTAGCCAGCATATGCGGATTCTTCTTGCGATCTGAAAATCAATAAAACAAACCGTTAATAATGATATGAATATTTCTAATAAAGATGAAGGAAATTTGTCCTATAAAAAAAAAAAAACCAGAAAAAAAAAAAAGATAGAATTGACTCTAAGTCAATACCTCTGATTATAAGGCTGATTGGGACTCGACAAACTGTCATTCGTCGCTCGATTCACATTCGGTTTCACTTTGTTGACTTGCTTCGTCGAATTCATCATTGCCATTCCAACAGAATTTCGATGATTCCTCATTGCTACAATAGATTAAACATTAGGTATTTCTATTAAGTATAAATATCTTTAAATGATCGAAACTAAAAATCGTATAATATATATTTGAAATTGTA